>NC_081314.1:88141953-88444983 GCF_026419965.1 Kogia breviceps | reverse complement strand
GGAACTACTGAGAAAAAAGTGGGCAAGAACCCAAAGTCAGAGAGGCTCAACAACCACCAGGTTGGGGGGAATGGGGCTTTTATAATATAACGGCCAGTGGAATTTTGGAATTGTCTTGGACCCATGGCCAATATTTATCTCATTCATGCCTCTTCCCAGTGAAACAGTGTATTGCAACTATACCATCTCTGCTCCATCACTGTATATTAGGGGTATACAGGATGGGAGAAGGGAGGAGAGAGACAACTTATCTTTTTATGTCCTCATTTGTTGAACTGGGAGGAACAATATCTGGACCTCATGGGTAAGGCTGTGGAATCTGAGGTGCACACAGTGACTGGGTTGTCTCCCTTAGGGAGGGGGTCATGGTATTCTGTGTGAAAAAATCAGTCTGTGACTATTTGGAGGCCAGAAGGGCCGACTGTGGCAGAGAAAATGCTTTGTGTTTACTGTATCTCATTTCATTTACTTCTATCTCATTTCATCTCATTTCATTTACTTCCTTCTCGGCACAAATGAAACTGCATGTTTAGCCTTCTCTGCAGTCAGCTAGGGTGAAAAGAGGGAGTTGTGGCCAATGAACTACGAATGGAAGTGAAGGTGCTTCTTCTGGGCTAAGGCAGTTATGAGCTAGGGGCCTACCCTGTCCACTCCCTCTTTCCACATCACAGTGACCTTGGAGGCCATATTTATAGGATGGCAGAGCTACAAGGTGCAGAAAAATGATACATGTAGGATGTAATATAAGGGCGGAATACATTTTTATTGTGTTAAGCCATTGAGATTTCAGGAACTAGAGTGGAAGTTAGGATTAATTATCCTGACTGATTTAGATAGCTTTCTCCTCTCTTCTCCACTCCATTTAAGAATAGTAAAAACATCTACTAAATAAATAATATAATTAGAATTGAGATCCTCAAAGTTTAGGAAACATTCATCAAATAGAATATAGTTTTACAATGTTTCATTTATAGAAAGGTTTCTTGGATGATTTGTGAATTCCTGTTCATGCTATCATATGATTAAGCATGGGGACCTATTTTATCTATATATCAAATTCTGCATCATACCTAAAAATGATACTTCTGATATGGGATCTTTAATACAGATATATTTTGCAATAATGAAAAAATGCTTGAATACAGAGCTTCTTTCTGTTTAAACAATTGCATGGAATGGCTCCCTTATCCTTGTATACATAAAAATCTTCAAATCCTTCACATTTTTCCATCAAGTCAGAACTTCTACTTTCCTTCTAAGCTTTTCTGTACATAGGGCAATAAGAAATTGTATGTCTGTGATGTTTCTAAAGCTACATAGGCGTTTCCTCTGTAATCACACTCTACCTGGATAACTTTCCATTCTGATAATGTCTACATTGTCCCTTCCCCTCTACAACTATGAGAAGCTCCATCTCATTCAAAAGCTTTCTAACTACAAGAAAACCAGATAAATGTAAACCACTACAATGGGTAACTTCTTTATGCCTTGATTTTAGTGATAACAAAATCACATAAATATTTTCACTTCACATGCTCCCAAATGGATAAGTTATTGTCATTCTGAGCTACTATATTTCCCTTAATGACACAGTTAATTCTCAGATCGTTTCATTTGGTTCCATGTACACATGGAAACAACAAGCATACTTAAAAGAGTAGTAGCAAGCAACAATGAGTGCTCTTCCAAGCTTGCTTCTGGAACAAGTTAAACATTGGCTATCAAAGCAGAGAACAGAATGGTCCCAAGGTAAGGCTTCCTGATAATGATTAATTGTGCGTGGATTTAGCATGAACCCTTTAGAAAGAACATAATCTTGAAAATTAGAGAACTATTAATACATATTGGCTTTCTAATTTCCTTCATTTTTATTAGGAAAACAATACTTCAATTATCAACATGGCTAATATTTTGCAAGCTCTGAGTTGACAAAGTTGACTGTCTAAAAATGTATTTGAAAACAATTAAAACTCTTTCACCCTGCAGAATGTTTTGATTCCCTTTCTCTTGAGGTTTCCGCTTCTTTCCCATGAAACTATAGTATTTCTCTAAATGAGAGGTGCACAGTGATATCAAACAGACAATTCATTTCTTAAAGGGCATTCAATTTTCACACTAAATGAGTTGTTCTGAGGATGAGAGTACAGTTCAAGTTATGTGGCAAATAGAACTAAAGAAAGTGAAAGAAATTCACAGGGAGAGAAAAGAAGCAGAAAAAAAAGGGAAAAGTGAATAGCTTATGTTCTGTGTATAATATGAATAAACAGAAAATAAATGCTGGCTACATCCTTGGTGATTTTCTGTTTCAAGGAAACAACTACCACAATTATAGTTTTCATCATACTTCATTCAACATACATAGGAGGGACTTCTTTCCAAGAAGATACTGGTAATTTGACAAATATCACTAGTTAATAAATAGCACTTTTAATTTGTACTAATGACAAAGCTTGATACTTCAGATGAAGCTTGATACTGGACACTACATTAGTATTAACATCCAAAAGGACACATAAATCTTCTTGTTGGAGTTATTTTTCTATGCTCTTTGTCCACCTGTTAGTAATTGAAAAGTATTCTATCAAGAAACTAGATTCATAGAGTTGATCTCCTCTATAGTGCTAAAGAAAAAAAATCTTTGACTGCGTGCTGGAATTCCTGGGTGTAGCCTGGTATATCCTATTGTCAGTGACCCAGGCATATTGTACAAGGGTTTTTAGTAGGTCTATTTCCAGGAGGGAACCATTGTCATTTTGGCAATGTATCTTGACATCAGAGTTATTTTCTTCAATTCTTAGATGTAAAATAGACTGGATAGGACAGCTTGTTTTGTAGCCCCGATTTTTAGCAGTTAATATTAGTAATGATAAGTAGATCAACTTAGGCTGCAGACTTGACTTAGAGCAAGTTAGAGCGACTCAGAAACAATCCAGGATCTTATTCGAGGCATCTAATTCCTAGAAAAATGATCAAAAAGAATATTTCATGCATCATTTAGGGCTGTAATGTAAGTGGAGAAAAGTCCTTGCACAGGACGAACATTTAGGATCAGGCTTAAGATCTAGAGAGGTTTCTGAACTGAGTGTGTTGAGATGACACATAAAGAGATTTGTGTGAAGATCAAGAGAATCCAGTTCCTAAGCAGCTTCCACACAGCTGACGATGGTTTTAAAAACATTCCTTTATTGATTCCTCCTTAAAATGTAATCCAGTCAGTGAGATAGAAATCTCTTTACACTTGAGTCTTATTTGTCATAATTATGCATCTTTAGGATTTCATAATGACCAATTTAATCACTTTGCCGTTTAGAGGACTATAACAGCCAATCATGATAATAGGTTTGGTATTTGGTAGGAACCATTTAACACCCAAGAGCCCTTATTCTTAGCCTCTTGATGCTACTTCAACTTGACAGGCAGCTTCTGATTAGCACATGTTGCAAAACCTTTGGTAATATTCTCATTTCATTTAAATAAACTCTGTGACCTAGTAGTAGGCATGTTGTCTTGCAAAAAAGGTCACCATGTAGGAGAAGTTTTCTCCAAAATGCTTATTTTCTTCCTAGTCATCCATTATAACAATCTGAACACACCAATCAGCTTCTACTTCCTCAGGAATTCCAAGTGTAGCTTGGTTCTAATTGGCTGCTGATAATGTACCAGGACTTTTGAAACAAGCCCTGCCATTGTCATTGAGTGATATTGTGAAAGTCACAAGCTATGTCCACCTAAAACTTTCCATTTTCCTATCATCAAAAGCACTTGCCAATAGCTTGTTACACAACATGATGAAAAACAGCACAAGATCTTAGGCCATTTGTTCTCCACCTTCAGTGGACATCAGGATAACCCAGAGAGTATGCTTTAAATGTAGATTCCCGGGGCTTATCCTCAGAGGCTCTTATTTATTATGTCCAGGATGGCCCCGGAAAATTCCATTTAACAAGCACCCCAGTGATTTTCATATAAGTAGCACAGGATTCACATCTTGAGAATTATTGTATAAGGCCGATTACTGGTAGATTGGCTACTATAGGTAAAGATATCTCAGTATTTTATCTAAATGCATTGATAGAATGGTTTTCCTTTAAAAAATTTTTTTCTGCCTATGCCTCCACTTCCTCTAAAGAATTCCTTTTCTAAATTATCTTGTAAATGAATGTGTGAGTGCATTTATTTCCTTGGGAAAAAAAGAAAGTAAGAAAATACAGAGCTTTTGTATTTACATTTAAAAGTGAAGAGAGATTAGACTTTGGAAAGCTTTGCCAAGGTCATAACTCACAGTATAGCGTCTGAGTATAAGATGTAGGTTCAAATACCATCTATGGCATTTACTAGATTTTAGTTATTTAACCCTCTAATCCTCAGAATCCTCATCTGTAAAATAGGGATAGTGATATATATCTTATAGAACTCCATAAAAATTAAATGCCATTATGCTTATGTTTATATACATATAAGATATATATATATCTTAGCAAAGTACTTGACCCAGGATAATCTGCACTGTAATCATTAAGGGACCAGAAAGAAGAAATAATAACATCTTTGAATATCTTTATCTATCTGGGGAAAGGAAAATGTGGCTTCAAGCCACTCTCTCTAACCCAGTTTCCTACAAGTAAAAGTAGTAATGAACCAGAGAAGAAAAAAGTGCCATTTAAAGACCGACAGGCTGCAACTCTGGAGGGAATGCCTCGGGATTGCACTGCAGGTGGCTAAATGTGCTGAGGTTGGCCCATGCCCAGCAGTACCACTGCAAGCTCAGATGGCAGGAATACAGCAGTGCCCTGCTCTAGGGTAAAGTGGATCATTTGGAACTGTCTTCTTTTGCCCACATGTTTGCTCTTGCATATGCTACTGGATTTTTTTTTTTTTTTGCCCAAAAATAGCCCAGTGTCTTGTTCTGAAAGGGGACAGGTGGAAGTGGATAACAGGGCTGCAGGAACAGAGTTATTTTCTTTGCGTTCAGTATAGTTTGAGAAGAAAATGTGCAGCACACACAATTCTGTTATGACATACTTTATGAAGTATGTTAGCTGAAGAACAACATTTTGGGTTGTTTTCCCCAGATTAGATGTCCTCGTCCCCCAGCTCCAGCTCTGTGCCAGCAGCAGCCTGGTGTGATGCAGATGGGGACCCGATCAAAATGGCTGCCTAAGCCCTCATTTGCCATGACAGCTGTAGTTAATGAGGGCCAGAAGGTGGGTGAGGGTGATGTACTGATGATTCACAGAATTGCGACTCTCCCCAGGGTCAAAACTCTTTTTCTGCTGCTGTGGCTGCTGGTCTTCTTGCTCTAGAGTTTTGAAGATAGATGTTTGGGCTCCTACAGGTGAGTAAGATGATCAAAGACACCCTCCTTCCTCTAGTATCAGTATTAAAGGCAGGATGACACCACTGATTTGGTCATTCGAAACCTTAGCGTCTTCTCATATAATGCAAATAAATGCCAAAAGATTTCTTTTGCAAAATGTTTTCCTTATAGAAAACTTCTCAAAAATGCATTTATTTTGTGTATTGATGGCTCTTCTTCCTTTGTGGAGGTTTATGATGTGATGTTGACATAGTTCATAAAAATGACGAAAGGGTAACAATGGAATAACTTGAAGTAAAAGTAAATTTACGGCAAGTCAAATCTATGTTGAGGTGGATAATTAAGAGGTTGCCTTGACGTGACTACTCATAAATTTATCTGCTGCCCTAATTAAAGCTCTGTGTTGGGTTAACACTGACCTCCCTCAGGGCTCTCTGCCTTTCCAGTCACAGGACTTTGAGAACTCCGTGGAGACCCTCTTTTCTGCTTCTCTTCCTGTCTACTTGGCTCATACTGGTTGTATGGATGGGGGCAATCTCTCCAGGACTTGGTTTCAGGTTTCTAAAGCTTGATATAACATGCAGATATCTGGCCTCAAAGCTACGCATGGCTCAGTGTTCTATCCTGTAAGCAGGGGATAATTTTACATTTCCCCTGCACACCGTATAGGGATACTCTTATTATTTGTAAGCCAATGTTTTAGAGCACAGAGATTCTTGAGACAAAATGATAAATAAATGCTTATAAAAAGAAACAAACAACATCCCCCTAAATTTTTCCAGTGGCAGTTTGAATATATGACATAAACCTGGGCTCAGCTCCAGTGTAAAATCCAACATGTCCTTGAAAATGTTAGGAAAAATTCCACCTTTGTTTTACATTCAAACTGCTGTGTTACCTATGGCCATGAATTCCTCTGATTTGTGGTGTATCTAGGAGATGTAAGGAATTTAGTATTCCATAAAAGAATCAATTTCTCAAAAATTCTGACTATATTACATAGATTCAGGTAATCTTATTAACATTTAATGATTATGTAAACTAAATTCACCTATTCCTCTTTTGAAATTTGCTAATAACTTGTTGCTTGAAAGTTTTCTAAGTCATGACACTTCATGCTAATTTGATTTTTTATTTTCATAACTGTTCCCCCTGTGTTCCTAAAGGAACAGATTATTTTTCGTTATAAAGATTAATGTGATTTTTTTTAACCTTTTGCCCTGAAAATTGTGACACTTTTGCAATGGTGGTTAGTTTTTTTTTTTTAATTTAATGTAAAAAATGAGGTATCCTTTAAAATGTAAAATGATCTCCCATCCCTTTCCCTTTTCTTATTGGTATTCCTGAAAAATATATGAATCAAAACCAGAGTGTTGATTTATCTCAGCAGAGGCATGTTATACTTGAAAAGAATGGTGCTGATAGGTCACATGAATGCAGGCTCTTAGAAAAAATGCAGATTGTTTTCCAGGTTTGAGAGTCTGAAAATTACAAGTTCAAGTCCCATAGTTTCCATATGGCAGAAGTTAGGACAAAAGAACTTTTCTTGTTTATTTCTCCCCTCCCTGTGAAATGAACCTGGCCTTTGGAAATGACCAGTGGCAGCCCAGCATTGCAGCAGTGACAATAACAATCAGGAGAGTGACTTCCTGGATGTCAGAGTGACTTCAGCTCCCCAGATCACCTGTTCCCCTGGTGGCATATTCAGAAAAAAAAAAAAAAAAAAAAGCAGTCAGTTTCAGGGCAAGTGGGAGGGACGAGGATGGAATTTCATAAGTCTGGGGATTTGTAAGGAGTGACTCTAAAGAGGAGAAAAGGATAGACTCAATACAGGCAAGAAGGGAATTATGATTGAAACAACCACTCCTCCCCAAGATCAACTTTATTTGGTTACCCAACTTGGGAAGTGGGTCATATCAGTTATAAAATTATTTAATTATAAAAGTATCAGGATCCTATGCCTCTTTCACAAGGCTTACTTTCTCTTAATACTGATGTAGTCCTGAACTGTAACTGACGTGTTGTGCTGTTGAATAATCATTAGAGGGGCCACATTTAACTGCTGGAAGGCAGTTCCATTTAGGCACAGAGTTAGGGATCCCTACATACTGATAGTGGAATGTCTCAGGGATTTGTATGGTTAAGAGAAAATAAGTCAACATAGAGTCACAAAGACTGAATCCTCTTTTTGAGAGGCTTGTTTTATATACTAGACTTTAAAGTGAGATTTGGCCAGAGTGACCCCACTCTTCCTTTAGCTTCACCTTGGGATCCTGAAGGGAACTACAGTCAAGTTTAGCTATTAAATCTTTGCATTCTACACTGACTGGGATTTGGTTAGTAACAGGTATTTGCATGGAGATACTGGGGTGACAATGTACTAGAGAATATCTTTCTCCCCACCCCTCCCTGAAACAGATGTAGCAAGTGTGATACAGGTATAAGTGAGAGTGTAGTTATCTGGGCATGGCATAATACCCATTTTTCCAGAGGCGGGTGCAAATAAAAGTTTACGTAAAGCATTCCCAGAAGCCTCCCTGTACTTGTGTACCTACAATCACCGGTCTTGCTGATTTAAGCTCGTCAGCTTTTTCCACATAGAATTCATTAGAGGAATTTTCCATAATTTTAATAAAGGAAGGAGGCTGTCCTGCTCTAGGGCCATCTATTTTCTGTGTGATGCCACCATTATTCCTGTCAATAGCCAGATAATTAAGAATACATATGATCAATAGCTTGCCTCTTCCAGAGCTTTGTTACATCTTCACCCCAAACTGCCTGTGCATGTTTGAGATTAGTGCAGATCCCAGATAAGGGGGCCCTTGTCCCTTTTGTTTAATTTCGCATCCTTCCTCCCCTGAGTATTCAGGACCTGGGTGACTGCTAGACACATGGTACAGGCTACTCAGGGAATATTTGTTGATGATGATGGTGATAATTATTCCATACCACAGACCATTATTACCTTCTCTGATTAAGAATCGCCAAACTCCTTAATTATTGGTTTTATGTTTTTGTTGTTAGTGAATTTAAGGAACTACATATATTCCTGAGGGTGTTCAGAAGGTAGTTAGATAGTTTTAGGAACAGATTCAGACTCCCCCCACCCCATCACCAATTTTTTTGGGTGGGAGATTTGTCTCCCCCATTTATTTATTGATTCAACCATTTATTTCTATCAGTATGGAATCATGGATATTTATTTTATATTTTGAGTTATAATCCAATATCACCTATCACCTATTTAAATCACCTATTTAATGATCACCTATCACCTATTTAATGATCAATGTTGTACTAGGTTTATAGAGGGGGAAAAAGTAATAAAATAGGAAGGTATATGTTTTAGTTCACTTGACTTTACATGTTAATAATAGGGCAGTAGAATTATTCAGTGCAAAACTGAGAAAAGTAATACACATTACTATTGATCACCAATGACTTATCCCCAAGATCAAATTTTCCCATAAAATTAATGAGCATTAATTAGGAGCTGTTGGGGAAACCAGTATATTTTAATCAATATATTTTATTTTTTCCAAGAAGCATCAATGATTTGTCTCCGGGGACATATGAATAATTATCAGAGAAAGCTCAGCTTGAGACATAATATATTAACAATCAGAACTGTGGATTGAATAAATACCTGAATTTCATTATGATTGCTGAACAACTGGTTAAAGGAGTACTGTAGAATATATTAGAATTTAAGCAAAACATTTGAAATATGTGGACTGGATAATGGTAAAGTGAATTCATAACTGATTGAAAATTTTTCCCAGAAAATTAATTAAAGGACTGATGTCAATTTGAGGAACCTAGAAAAGAACATGATAATCAAACTTACTGATTATAATCACTTAAACAGATTACAATAGCTAAACCACAAAATAACAGTAATAATAATGATCACACTTTGAAATTTACTACATGTTAGGAATAGTTAGATGGTAGAATAATATCCAAAGGGTGAATATTCTGGAGTAACATATGCAGATAAACCCCCATCACTTTTTATTTCAGGCAAAGTCTTCAGGGGATTGCTGTTTTGTTTAGACTTTTGTAACAAGAATTTTGAGATCACTGCCTTATTATAATATTTCAACAATAAAACAAATCTACTAAGGTTGCATGTAACAGGGATAAATGCAAAGTCTTTGCCTGACATTAAAAAACAATGATGTAAATTCAAGATGGGAAATAGAAGGCTCATTAGACTTGTGTGTGAAATCATTCACACGATTTTTGTTTGACTGTGATCTCACAGCCACTGGTATGGCTTTGGGCAAAAATAAAATTCCACCAAAGTCCTCATGAAACTCATGATAATTCATATAGGTTAAATTCATATAGTTTTCCCTTATCCTTTCTTCATTTCTCACTTTATTACAGTTTTTTCAGGAAAGGTCATTTCCTCATCTCCCCTTAGGCTCTTTTCAGTTTTCAAGAAAAATAAACCAGGTCTATTCAACCTCAAGGTAAGGATGGGTTGGATTACTGGTCAGAGTTATTCTCCAGACCTTCCTCCCCATCTCCCACACACAGAGAGAAAACCAAAGACAGGACTCCTGGCCTTTTTCCAGAAAGACAAAAGAGAAGAATGTCTGTTGGCAAGATCCCTGTGCAGGTTGGGGAGTGAGTGCCTCCCTGTGAGTCCTAGGAGTTAGTTATTTGTTATCTAGCCTAGTGGAACTCACAGTCCAGTGTGTATAGAAATCACAAGGAAAGCTTGTTGAAATGTAGATTCCTGGAGAGAATCTCATACTGGTGAGATTGTTTTGGTAACTCTGAAGTGAGGCTTAGAATTCTACATTTAAAAAAATATATAACCAAGTAGATTCAGTTTTGTGTTCATTCATTTGCTAATTAATTCAACATATATTTTTAAGCAGTAAATATTCCCTGGGCACCCTTCTAGGTTATAGCACTATCACTGAGGATAAGGCAGTGAACAAGATGGACAAAGTACACCTCATCATGGGACTTAATTCTACTGTGGGGCTACAGATTTTAAAATCTCATAAATAAGCAAATGATGAACTTTCAGACAGTGACAGTGATAAAAGAAATCATAAAATGGCACAATGGCAAAACAGTAGCAGAGAGTGTGTGATATTTGAGCTAAGGTGATTAGAACAGCTTTCCTTACAATGCTGTATTTGAACTGAGGCCTTAAGATAAAAAGAAGCATGTGTGCATGTATGTGCATATATATGAGTCTGAGGCACAGGATGTACAGCAAGTGCAAAGGCCCCAAGGTAGGAAGAAGCTTGGTGACCTTGAGTAATAGAAAGTAGGTCAGTGTGGCTAGAACAGGGTTTCTCAACAGTAGAACTATTGATATTTGAGCTAAATAATTCTTTGCTGTGTGGGGCTTTCCTGTGTACTGTAAGATTTCAGTAGCATCGCTGGCCTCTACCCACTAGATGCTGGTTATACCCACTCAGTTGTGACAACCAAAAGTGTCTCCAGACATTGTCAAGTGTCTCCTGGGAGGTAAAACCAGCCCTAGGTGAGAACCATTTTATGGTAGAGCTAGTGGGAGAAGGAGAATGGTACGAGATGGGGGTGATAAAGTAGAGAAAGGTTAAATCACATAGGGCTATAATGATAGCTGGATCTAATTCCAAGAGATTATGGAAGTCATTGGAGGGTTTTAATTGGGATTGGGGGAGTTATATAGTCAATTTGTGTTTTTAAAAGGGCACTCTGATGCTAGGTGCGGAATAGAGGAGGTAGAAAGTGGAAGCTAGGACTACTGAAGTAGTATAGCAGAGAAATGGTGGGATCAAAATAGGTTTAGCAGTAAAGATTGTAAAAAGACATTGGATTCAGAAAGTGTATTGGAAGGACCCCTAACAGGACTTTGGATGGCTGGTAGACCACCCCTGGAGAAACAACAGTCTTGACCTTTGCTGCTCAAAATGGGATTCACAGACCAGCAGCATGGTACACCTGGGAACTTAAATGTACCATCCCTGGCCCTACCTACCCCAGACATGTTGAATCAGAATCTGCATTTTAGTAAGATCCCCCAGGCAATTGCTATGTATGTCAAAGTCTGAGAAACCAGCTCTAGGCTAGCTTCTCATTTTATTTATAAGAAAAGAGATGCTCTGACAGGGAGAGTGGTCTGTTCAAGTTCACAGAGAGAGTCAGGGGGTAGTCAGAACTAAAACCCACTTTTCCCATTTCCTAGTTCCGGGTTCTCCCTAGCAGTCTGCTCCATAAGATAATGTGTATCTCCTGTTAGAGCCCTTCCTTAGCCAGAAATTGCAAGTTTGTCCCTTAATTCTCATAGGACAAGAAAAAGTCACCCTTCAAAAAATAAAAGATTGAAATTCCTCCAGGGAGGAAGAACTAAAGACCCATGGTATCAATTTAGAGCAAAAAAGCGTTTAAAAACCAATTACCAAGCTGTGTTGCTGCCGCTCACAGGGCTGGCACCTCTTCCCTGCTCAGAGTGTTAACATTGCAAATACAAAACAAATCCCTTGAAAAATGATGCCAGGATTGGAGTGTGGGCAGTGATGATGAAACTTTGAGATCAGCCCCTGCTCAGAGAGCTGTTTGGCTACGTATTCGGTGACAGGAATCTTCCGGATCACAGGCAGCAGGATTTGCAACTTGAACCATGTTCCTTTTCCCTCCATGTAAAGAGAGATCTTGGAAAACTGAGCATCAGTCTGTGTTCCCCTTGTCTTTATCATCCTCTTCTCTTGCTAGCCCAGACTTGCCGCTTTCACATCCCCCAGGGAAATGGACCATTTGTCAAACTCTCTTCTCCTCAAAACCGAAAGCACAAAGTAGCTACTGTCCTTTTTGGCAGCTCCTGCAGAGCTAATATGCTGTGCTTATCCCAGTATGTGGGCCCCATGATATCATAAACTAGAGAGCCTGCGTTGCAGGATGAGCTTGAGGCGAAAGAAGGATAAGAAAAGTAATTCAAATCCTCAAGGCTGCCTTTCATTTGACAATACACCGATCTCTATCTCTAAGCCTTGGGAGTGCTAGGACAGCCCTGACTCCTTCGAAGCCGAAGCCTGGGAGTGATTAGGTAAACTACTTCTGGGGAGAGGGTTTTCCGATTTCCTGGAGTTAGTGGGTTTATAAAGAGCAGATAAACCAACCGCTGTATGAACACGGAGGTCGGTGGGCAGGGAGATGACTACAGGCTCACGTGAGAAGGAGAACAGAGCTGAGTGCCTTTTTAGGGCTGGATGGGAAAGCACTCCTCTCTGTAGGGGTCTGGCCCCCGAAGCACACAGCTTCTGTCATTGCACAGCTGTCATCTGCCATTAGCAGGTTCCTGACAGGGACATGTGGAGTTCCCCAGTGCTTCTCCCCAGCATGCAAAGCCAGGCAGTGATGCAGGGGTGTGTGTGTGTGTGTGTGTGTGTGTGTGTGTGTGTGTGTGTGTGTGCTGGGAAGAGACAACAAAGAAAAAAGAAGACAGATTAAATAATAGTTCTGAACACTCAGATATTTACACAGTATAGACAGTAGGATTTGAGCCAGATTTTCCATTCTGTTATTAGGGACTGTGGGTAAGTCATTTTATGCCTCTGGTTTTCATTTTCCTTCTCCACCCATTGAAAATAGCAGAAACCTATGATTTGTAGACTTTTTCGTAAGTGTAAGGCCCCATACTAGAGCACGTTGTATAAGCCACCTCTCTCAAACTTCACAATAACCCAATTATACAGGAACTATTCCTTTTTTTTTTGGCAGATGAAGACACTGAGGCTTGAGAAGGTTAAGTAAATTTCCTCCACAAGCCTCAGACAGGAGGTGATGGAGCCAGGATTCCACCCCAGGCTGTGCAACTCTGGAGTCCTCAGGCATTGGCACTATGCCTCCTCAATGATGATGCCCAGCTCATCCCGTGTCTAGGGGTCAGCTGAGGCACGAGTGGGAAAACACGCTGTAGTCCAAAAGCTGCACCAATGTTGGCCACGGTTATTTAAAGAATTCAGCATTAACTTATTTATTCACTGAGTACTTGCTGAGAATCTGGTTCTGTTCTACAAAGTACAGTTAGTTATCCCATATGGAGAAGGGGAGTGAGAAAAGAAGCTCTTGGCTCTTCCCTCAAGTCACTTACATTTTATCAAGTGTTGGGAAGGAATAGTGTTATCCATATACCAGGTTCATAACACCAGAAATCAAGGACATCCCATACGCTCACCAAGTGAAACTAAAACAAAACAACTGCTTACCTTATCCCTGTTCTAGTGGAGGTCACTGCCAGTAAGTTCTAGTACCAAAGAGCATTTTAAAAGTAGCTCTTAATAGTAACCAGGAGACCTCCTTCTATCTCTCATCCTATCTCTCTCCAGGAAATTTCAAGGCAAATACCTGAAATCAGTATTTTAATTCTAAAAGAGTTATGCTATGTTCCCAAAGCTGTAGTTTAACAGACATAGTCTAGGCACTACATCATAATAAATGATGGTTTATCTAGTGTTCATCACATGGAAATGTTACTACTAGCATCTGTCCTTCAATGGTACAATGATAATTGATGTTCACGATTATCCCAAGGCAGTTCAAGCTCCTAAAGTGCTTTGCAGATCATAAAAAGAAGAAAGAAAAGAAAAAAGGGAAGAAAAAAAGAAGTCTCCATTGGCATATTTTTGCATTATATTTTATCATAATAAAATTCTTTGAATATTAGTAACCAGTAACAAAACGTGATGATATCATGGATCAAAGCACCTCCATTCCGATATGCCTAAACAAGTAATTCTGTATAGACAAAAGCTTAGTATCTTTTTCTTTCCCCAAAGCTCAAGCCAATTTCATATAACTGCCTGCCTGGCTATGAACTACTCTAAGAGTTCACTCCATGCATTAGTGTCCTATTACTGCTGTAACAAATTGCAACAAATTTAGTGCCTTAAAGCAATAAGCCAGTTCTCGAGGTAAGAAATCCCAAATGGGTCTCACTGGGCTTAAAATCAAAATGTCAGCAGAGCTACCTTTCTTTCTTCAGGAGCTTTTAGGGCAGAATCTGTGTCCTTGCCTTTGATAGCTTCTAGAAGCTGCCTGCATTCCTTGGCTTGTGACCCCTTCCTCTATCTTCATGCCAGCAGTGTAGCATCTCCAAATCTCTCTCTCTGACTACAACCCCTGCTTTTGTCATCACATCTTTATCACTCTGATCCTCCCGCTTCCCTCTGATTACATTGGGTCCACACAGATAATTTGGAATAATCTCTGCATCTCAAGATTGAAACTTAATCACATCCGCAAAGTTCCTTTTGCCAAGTAAGATAATGTATTCACAGGTTCTGGAGATTAGAATATAATTATGGAGGGGGCGCTGTTCTGTCTACCACACTCCCCTTAACAATAACTCATTCACTCATTCACAATGTTTTCTTTCTCTATCGTTTCTCTTTGGCTTTGAATATTTTGAAGCAGTAGCCTCTTCTTGTACACGATGGGAAGGGTGATCCCGAAATGAAAATTACCAAAGTTCATTAATATTGAAGGAAGCAAGTTCATATAGAATCTCTACTAATATTTGACCAACGAGGTCAAAGCCACCAAGAAAGGGGCAAAGTGGACAATTGTTCGCTGAATCATGCATGGCCTACTAGCCCTTATACTCCCCAAATGGGAGTTACTTAGACTTCTATTTCTTAAACTTTTCACTTAAAGATTAGAACAACTTGAAGCTGGACTATAAAAGGAAGACAGAAAATGATGGAGCATATTTTCCTGGTGCCAGACAGTGGGGAACACAAGAGGAGACTAGGAAGGAGAACTGAGGAGGCAGAAAGCCATGCTGAAAGAAGCTTTGGATGCCATCTGACAGGCCTTTTGAATGTGCAGGTTTGGCTGCCTGCCCACTGCACCATGCACCCTACATCCCTCTGTGCATTGCTAGAGTAAGAAGAAAGCATATCCTTGGAAAAAATATCCCCATGTACCCAGAGAATAAGGGAAAGTCATAATTAAGGTTATGGGAGAGACAGTAGCCAAGGGGATAGTGGAGGTTACAGCTGTTGTGGACAAAATGTTCAGACAGAAGGGAAGTTTACACAGGTTGAGCCAGATGGGGTTTCTGTTTCTCAGCTGGTAGACAAACGTCCTCTCTGCTAACCTTCTGCCCTAAACTCACACTGGCCGCTTGCCTCTGAATTATGTTGCATATATATATTTTTTTTACTTCAAATTTGGGTGTTTCATGATTCTTGCTATTTGCAAAACCACTAAGGTTTAAAGAGAACACCTGAAAGATCCATTATAAGCAATGTTTGAAGGAAAAAGATCCATCATTTCAAGCCTAGGTAAAACATAGAAAAAGTCCTCTATCGCTAAAGCACTGGGGCAAAGGAAAGATGAAGATATGTCACTGTTAGCTGGGTTGTGTTTCTTGGTTCTTTTCTTTTTTATTTATTTTCATTGTTTTTTAACCTCTTTATTGGAGTATAATTGCTTTACAATGGTGTGTTAGTTTCTGCTTTATAACAAAGTGAATCAGCTATACATATACATATATGCCCATATCCCCTCCCTCTTGCGTCTCCCTCCCACCCCTCTAGGTGGTCACAAAGCACCGTTTCTTGGTTCTTCATACAGGCATGGTCACTTGTGAATTGGTGACCATGTGTGACCAAAGGCACCAATGTGTGCCTTTGCACACAAATCACACCTTTTTCAATTAGAAATTTTAATGGTACAACAATAATAGCAACTTTCTTTATTAAGAGCTTAACAGGCCAGGTACTATGGGAAGTGCCTCATGAACATTACCCTCTTTAATTCCCACGATAACAAGAAAGTCAGATTATCCCCCCGTTTTGTAGGTCATCACATGGCTTAAGGAAGTCAGTTTGCCACGATCACACAGTCAGCAAATTATGTCTAAGATTCAAACCCAGGTTAGCCTCCTTTCCAATTTTTTCCTCTTAGCAACAATGTATATTTCCTTTATGTTTTTCTATAAAGGCCTTTGTCTTCATAGGTAAACTCAGAGAATTATGCAGTATGTAAACTCTCTTCAGATTACTTGATAATAAAGGCAAAGTCTAATTACATTTAATTTGAATATGGCAATACTTGGAGATTCCCATACTTTGCCTTTCAAAAGTCATTTAGGGGCTTCCCTGGTGGCGCAGTGGTTGAGAATCCGCCTGCCCATGCAGGGGACATGGGTTTTTGCCCCGGTCCGAGAAGGTCCCACATGCCGCGGAGCGGCTGGGCCCGTGAGCCACGGCCACTGAGCCTGTGTGTCCGGAGCCTGTGCTCTGCAACGGGAGAGGCCACAACAGTGAGAGGCCTGCGTACCACAAAAAAAAAAAGAAAAAAAAAAAGTCATTTAGGTTTGTAACACTTGAATTTCATCATTTTTTATCTTTTTATTTTTTCTCTGCAAAGCAGATTGTAGTGGGTTGAATGGTGGCTGCCAAAAGATATGTCCAAGTCCTAACTCCCAGAACTAGTGAGTGTGACCTTATTTGGGAAAAGGATCTTTGTAGAGGTATTTAAGGATCTCAAGATGACATCATCTTGGATTTAGGGTGGAACCTAAATCCAATGACTAGTGCTCTATAAAAGAAAAGAAAGGGAGACTTGAGACACCCAGATACAGAGACACAGAAGAAAAGGCCATATGAGGACACAGACAGAGATTGGAACTATGGTGCCACAAGCCAAGGAAGGCCAGAAGCAACCAGAAGCTGGAAGAGGGCAGGAAGGATCCTCCCCTAGTGCCTTCAGAGGGAGTGTGGCCCTGCTGACACCTCGATTTTGGACTTCTGAACAGTGAGAGAATAAAGCCACCATGTGTGCAGTACCAGAGTTATACCTGTGTATACTTAATACACAGGTATATTTTGATGATGCAGATATCAAGATAGTTTGGCAAACATAATGAAGGGAAATTGTGTGATTTGTGACTACAACTGAGACTTAGGAATGCAGCTTTGTGCCTTAGTTTCTTACTGATGTAAACTGAGAAGTCACAAGGTATGGGAATACTTATTTCTAAAAACCTAAAAGGTCCAATAATATCAAATTCATACAAATAACATAAGCAAGTCATGTGTATATATATGTATAGATATATATGTATAAGCAAATGTATGTAATATGAATAATGTAAATATACATAAAATCTTTGTATCACCTGTTTATGTTTGATTGGTTTCTTGTGAAAGGCCAACTGGTAGAAAAATTCATTTAGAGAATCTATTAATATCTGGTAGATTTTTCTCTGTCCCTGATCAAAGCCAGGAATGCCCCTTGGCAATGGTCTCAGGTCCAATTCTTAATTCATATGTTATTGCCTATTGAGCTCTGGGCTTGAGCTGGGAATTGGTTCTGAAAATTCATGGAATCATTCATGAGTGACTGGCCAGTATCTCCTATAAAAATTAGCAATTACAAATGCTGAATACCTTGGACGTGACTGGCATGGGGTAGACATTCCATCATTAACAGGAGTAGTTGAAACTAGTGAGGTTATTATTAGTGTTGGTGGTAGTAATAAAAGTAGTGGTAATGGTACATGTGGTGAGAAAAGACCTAAATTATTATTTTTGTTTGTCCAAATCTCATGGAACTCTCATTTAAGATAGAAGCACCAAAGAAAGAGAACCAGCTCTGTATCTTGGTGTATCAGTGGATACTTAGAATCTGTTCCAACCCAGAAAGGTACCACCTTAGGCAGCTGAGAGTTTAAAAAATGGATTATCTGGATCTGATAAAACAACTCCGAGCCTGTATCCACAAGAAGACACTATTTAGGATCAGGTCAGAAGCAAGATGAGGTGCTGACAGGCTGCCATGGTAGCAGCCCTTTATAAGTCCTCCGGTCACCAATTACCCACCCTTACACAGCATGATAGAATAAGGCTGTGAGTTACTGCTGCTGCTGGACACTGCCTTGGCAGAGCCACACTGCGGACAAGAAACAGACCTGAGTGAAGATTCACATGCTTTCCTAAAGGCTTAGCAACATTGCACACTAGCCTCAGCAGAGCCCCTGATCCACTCTGAGACCCAGCAGCTGAGTCAGCCTGCTGTGGAGACCTTAGAGTGCTTAAAGGTTCCTGGGGAGTTATCTCCTCTAGCGACCATCAGGAACAGAACTGCCAAGGGCAGAAGTTATAGCTACTAACACATGTGTAAAACAAATTTTCCTTCCAGCCTGGCCTGGATGTATTACAGGAATAACCTAATGGGACATGCTTTGAGTCTACTACTGGTTCTTTGGCATTATGGAGAAGACATAATGGGGTTTCCTCTATTGACAGGACATTTGGTCTCAGGGAGGAGAGTAAGCAACAGAGTTCTATTGCCATTCCCATTTGGTTTCTGGATTATGGCTGCATATCCTGAGTTTGAGGATTTATCTCCAGGATATATCCAGTCCTAAAGAACGTGAGGTTAGAGCCATTGCAAGTCTGTGACCCAGGAGCTCAGAGAAAGACAGATGAGCCAGGAGTCCAGGTGGTCAGCATCATGAGATCAGACACTATATGCTATGGACTGAATTGTGTTCCCCACAAATTCATATGCTGAAGCCCTAACCCCTGATGTGACAAAATTTGGATATGGGGCCTTTGGGAGGTAATTAGGTTTGGATAAGGTCATGAGGGTGGAGCCCTCATGGTGGGATTAGTGCCCTTATAGGAAGATACACCAGAGCGTTTGCTTGCTCCCTCTCTCTCCATTGTGCACACAGCAGAAAGAGGTCTGGTGGGCACACAGCAAGATGCCAGCTGTCTACAAGCCAGGAAGAGAGTTCTAACCAGAGCTTGACCATGCTGAGCCCTGGTCATGGACTTCTTGCTTCTAGAACTGTGAGAAAATAAGTATCTGTTATTTAAGGTCCCCAGTCTATGGTATTTTTTTTAATGGCAGCCCAAGCTGAATAATATACTACAGTGACAGTTAAAAAATATAAGTTGGCTTACTTAATTATTTTAAATAAGTGGGCTTACAGAAGTCATTGCAGGGACAGCAAGTATAGTTACCACAAATAATTACTTTCTGTGAAAATAAAAGATGTCTAGCTCTTCTCTCTTCAAGGAACAAGGGAATCTACCTATCTTCTCCCAGACAGCTCCTAAAGTAAGCTGTCTAAATTCCAGAGTTACCCAAAGAATTGCCCATGTCTGTGTCCACATCAAATGACACTAAGCTATGAGCAGCCAAGTCCTCAATACCACGTGTTATATTTGGACTGCCTTTTGTTCTAGGGTGAAATTTTGGAATTTATAGTTTGCTGCAATTTAAAGCAATTTTCTCATGGCTTTATTTATTTATTGGAATAGTGAGAATTTTTTAAAATACGAAATATCTATTGGATTGCCTCATGAAGAACTAACTTTCTATACTATTTTCCCATCTGCCTTTCAAATCCCTCATTCCTTGATCTGGATCTGTCTTTCCATAGCCAAAACAGCATAAAGCTTCCGTGATCAGGCCAAAAAAACTTTTTCAAAAAAGACTGATGTCATTCAAAGACTGACATTTCAGTTTTTATTACCAGAATACCTTGAAGAATTAGATATGATTTGCATTGATATTTGCCAACTGAATTATTAAAGTCCTTTTTTTCCTTTTCTCTTCCCCTCATCAGATTTTAACACTTAAGTCAACAGCAGACAACGTCACAATTTAACAATCATGTGACTTCACAGAGCCTCCTGGGCTTTTGAATTGTTGACCAACTTGAAAAAAATACCTGATTTGATGCATAAAATGAGGGTGATGACACATAAAGGAAATGGCAAGGGTTTTTTTTTGTTTTGGGGGGATTTTTTTGGTAAAAGAGTACGCTTCTCACATATGTTTCTTAAGTGACATGGGACTTCATTGACATGTCTTTTCTGGGCAGTGTGACCCCATCTGAGTAACCTATTGAGGTTTTTGTGTTTTATTAGAATTAAGTGTAGCCTCAGTGTGCTGGGAGACTTGAAAATGAACACGTATACCTAGAGAAGGATGAGGATTTCAGAAGTGTGTGCATATTTGAAGTAATATGTTAGCCTCAAATATCATTAGACTATAGATGGAAAAAGACAAAGTGGGAATTTCTGTGCAGTTGTTACTTCTAAGCCTCTTCATCTAAAGTGACAGAAATACGAGCCATAGAAATGTGATATTGCATTTATATATCAAATAGTTTTAAACACACCACACCACACACACACACACACACATACACACACACACACACACATACACACACACACACACACACACACACACACACAAACCAGGTCATCGCAATGTTTCCTATTGATTTCATTATTACATAGAATGTCAAATATTCCTATACTCGTGCTTGGTAAAAATAGCATACAGTCCTATCTCAAAAAGATGTATTTTCTTTACATCCTTTATAGGGCAGGGGTTGTATAAGTTTATGGAACATCAGAATCATATGGTAGACTTGTTAAATTACAAACACTTGGGCCCCACTCCTAAAGTTTCTTATTCATGTAGGTCTGGCTTGGGGTCTGATAATTTACATGTCTAACAAGTTCTTAGGTGATGTTAATGCTGCTGGTTTGGGGACCACACTGTGAGAAGCACTTCTCCGGTTTTAGTAGTTATTTTGGTCAAATGGAATGCTTCATAGCCTTGCAGTCAGTTCTTTCTACTATCTAACAAAAATGACTACTGTAATTTAAGTCTATGTTTTGTTTTGCAGAATCTAAGATAATAGTAACAGCAAGCAGCCCTTGAATAATGCTTTATCATTAATAAATCACTTTCATGTACACTATCTCACTTGAGACAACATAGGAATCCTGGTAGGTGAGCAGGTATTATTTTGTTCATATTTTACAGGTGAAAAGTAGAGAGCTTAAAAGGACTTACCCCAAACCCCTAAAAAGTAAATGGTGAAGAGCAGAGACTTGAACCCAGGCTTTCTGACTCTAAATTCTGCATTCTTCTACCAAGTCACTCTTTCTCTTAATCCCTTACAGTTGTTAGAGAGTTTTACACTATTCAAGCTACTTTCATATTCATTATCTCATTTGATCCTTCAAAGCAACAGCATGAGGCAGGCAGGGCACCATATTATTGTCTGAATTTTGTAGATAAAGCCATTACATAAAATGATAAGAAAAGTGGCTACAGTCATTCAGACAGTATTTCTTCATGCACTAAGCTAAAATTTTCCTGCAATATTTAGCAGCAGCATCCAATGTAGGTAAAGCATCAGACGGTTCTCCTTTCCAACTCATATTCAGTGGCCCAGTAACTCCACCCCCATCCCTACACCAGTTTTTTGTTTGTTTTCTTCGTAGGAACACATTTGGAGGGAATGAACGTGGGGATAAAGTTTAGGATTACTAGTTAGTAAGGAAAGTGGGAAAAATTCTTAAATTTCTAGACCTCAAATACTGAAGAAAACAGCTTTCTCTGCATACAAAGAATTTCACCTCTAGTCTAGGGCTTTTCAAAGTTTAATGTGCATACAAACCACCCAGGGATCTTGATAAAATGCAGATTTTGACTCAGCTGCTCTGGAGTGAGGCCCACTATTCTGCATTTCTATAAAGCTACAAGGTGATGCCAATTCTGTTGATCACAGTCCAACCTTGATAGGCAAGAGTCAGTCCTATTTCTCAAAGCCATAATTATTTTTACTATTCTCTAAACCATCTCTGAATCTCTCTAGTGAAACAGAGAAATTAAAATATAAAACACTGTAACAATATTTGGTGAATACTATGTACATCGTGGGACTTCCCTAGGTGTTCCTCTGTGCTAGGCTATTTATAACATCCCAGTATCTTCCAATCTATTTTGATCTCAAGATCCAGGATGATGCCAAAAATGTGGTCCATGAACTAGCAGAGCCAACATTACCTGGGTGTTTGTTAGAAAGGCAGAATTTCAGGCCCCAACCCATACCCACTGAATCAGAATTCGTATTTTAACAAGATTCTCCAGATGATTTTCCAGTACAATAAAGTCAGAGGATCACTCCTTCAGATTTTTTTTGCCCTCCTGTGCTTACAGAGTCATCATTATTCTCATGTTGCTGGTCTTCTGACTCACTGGGAGTATCAAATCCTACAGAATCCCGTAATTCAGCAAGAGATGATTTAAGTGTGGGGTGAGGCAGGGAATCTGTATTTTTAAAAACGTTTGCCTCGAGGTAATCCTAATGATTGGCCAGATGTAGAAATCTAATAGTGAAGATGAAAATTATGCCACAGGTGGCTACAGCCAGAAGGGATGGTTTATAGGGAATCGTAGGAGATGTTATAAAACTTACAGCTCGGCAATGGAGGTTCCTTTTACAGATTGACTCAACCTGTGAACTGTTCTCTACTACCAAAACCAGGGTGGGCCTGAACTTCTGCCACTCAACCCCCAACACTCACTGTAGCACTAATTCATCGGTGTGACAGTGCTGAGAGCTTTGTTACCACATATTAAAAATAAACATTTCCCAGATACAGAAATCTGCACTAGGCATTTTACAATGTGTCTTACAGAAAGACAATGTCCTATATATTTGAGATATATAAGATACAGTAAAGAAAAACTATAGTTATGAAGATTCTGTTCTTAAAGTCTAAACTTTAAGTAGATTCTAATAGAGTTTGACATTTAGCTAGAATAAGTAATTCATTTATTTATTCAATAAATTTTTACTGAGCACTTCCTCTGTGCTAGGTGCTATAATGGGACTAAGAACATGTAGGTGCCTGCTTTGCTTTCATGAGGAAAATAGTAAAAACATAAACTTTTAAGACAATTACCGAGTGTGACAACTGCTGAGAAGAAGAATAATTTCTGATAATAAATTAGTGATAAAGAGAATGTCAGTATAACTGATTTACTTTGTTGTACAGGAGAAACTAACACACTATTGTAAAACAGTTATACTCAAATAAAGATGTTAAAAAAAAAAGAGAGAATGTCAAAGGATTGGATACAAAAAGATGAAGATTTCAGAGAATTCTCTGTAGCCCAGTGGATAATGCTGAGAGTCCCACAGAAGCAAATCAGCACATCAGGGCAACAAAGAAGAAACAGATCTGAACAGGACCTGGAGAGCTTTCCTGAAATTTCTGAAACCTTCTCAGTAAGAGATTAATGAAACTATTATTCGGATAGCCTTAGTTATATAATTCTTATTGTGTCATTTGCAGTTTGCTTTCTATTCATTCATGCTTTAATTACTTGTCAATGTGTATTTAGTTTCCACTTCATGATGTAAGTTATTTCCCAACAATACTATTTTTATAAAGCCCTTAATTGAACAACTCATGGTTGATTGATTGATTCAGCACTTATATGCCAAGCAACGTGCTAAGAATATACCCATAAGTAGGACATATAAGTTTCTGCACTTTTATGGATCTTATAATCTAGAGATTGCACATAATTAAAATGAAATTTTACTACTTCTATTATATGGCTTCCTGTAGGGAGTGTTGTCTTGAAGGCCTCAAAAGAAAAAGTTATACTGGCAAAAGGATGATATTGGTGAGATATGAAATCATGTTTCAAGAAGAAAACCAGGCTGTGTGAAGGCCCCAAAGCAAGTGAACAAGGCATATTCTTGAAATACAAGTAGTATAAACTACCTACTGCCTAAAGTTGAATGATTAGGGGTTTAGGGATAGGAAAATAGGTTAAATGAAGGGTTCTGCCATGCTTAGTTTGAACTTTATCCCAAAAACAATAGGAAACTGGGAAATCAAGCAGGAAAATTAACTCAACCATTTTAAAATTTAGAAACAGTATTTTTGTAGTAGGGGTAAATACCTAGTAGCAAGAGGTCCAACTGGAAAACTGGAGAAATTGTGGGTCATTTTTTGGTGTCACTGTACACAAATTTTATTTTAAAAATATCATTGTAATTTACAACCTATAGGGCTCTCTACAGCTACAGTTAATAAAGTATTAGCTGTTACATAGCCAGACTCTGGGAAAACTGTCCTCTAGGAGAAGAAGCATGGACACACAAATAAGTCACACCAGAAAATTTCTCCCTAACAAGATGTTTTTGTCATGCTCTTTTGAAAGATGAACACCTCAGGTGAGTATGTTGAAATGTGATACAATATAAGATGTGACATTTTAAGACTAGCCTTGGTGAGAGCATTTAAAAAGTCTCCCTGGTTGCTGTGTTAGAATGAATAAAGATGGCATGGAAGTTGTTTTCAATAAAATTATCAGTCACCCCCAAAATTTCACTATGGAAATCTGACATATGGATAAAAAATAATTAAAACAGATATTGAAAATAAGAATATCAATAATAGCTAACACTGTGCTAAGGACTTCACCTACATGTTCTCCTTTAATTCTCATGATAACCTTTGGCAAAGATTTATTTTTAGACCTATTTTAAAATTAGAAAACACAGACTATTTGGAATAACGGAAAAAATATTTGAAGTCATGAGACGCTGAGAGATGTGGACACTATTTCTGTTCTCCTAAGCCATGTGCAAAGTTTGTGATTAAGCTATAGCCACCACTCCCCCCAATTCCATGCAAGCTTCCAAAATGTCCTGAAGCACTCAAGTCCAAGCTAGTTCCCCAAGGACAAATCTAAGATGGTTCATTTCTCTTCAGGAAGAGTTTTCTGGGGATCTGATGACACATCTGGGAAGAACAAGAGTGAGGTGCTGGTGGTACAAGGGCATCTGTACAACACTCATCAGAATGGCCAGCACATATGGTTGTGGAAATCCTCCCATGGCTTAAAGATTGTCAGTGTCAGTTATTGTTAGTCTCTTAAGGATTTTTAAGGTTTGGAAGCCAGCAATCATGCAGTTAAATTCTGTAGTCTTCATTTTCTAAATTACCCATTTGTTTTAATGACAAGGTTATTACTAAAAACGAGTTTGTATTTACTTGATTAGGCTATTATGGAATTATATGCATGGGAAAAGAATATGTTCCTGACCTAAATTTAAGATATTCACACACAAAAATAACTGTCTATATGCCTGCTACACTGGTATACACTACATTGTATATTTAAAACCAACATACAAGTAAGGTTCTGAAAAGAAAATAGAGCAAGATTTTTCTTTATTTTTCTGTTCTTTGGAAAGGGAAACCAAGAATATTAAAAAGTAAAAGAGGAGCTTCCCTGGTGGCGCAGTGGTTAAGAACCCGCCTGCCGATGCAGGGGACACGGGTTTGAGCCCTGGACCAGGAAGATCCCACATGCTGCGGAGCATCTAAGCCCGTGAGCCACCACTACTGAGCCTGCACTCTACAGCCTGCAAGCCACAACTACTGAAGCCCGCGTGCCTAGAGCTGGTGCTCCGCAACAAGAGAAGCCACCGCAATGAGAAGCTCACGCACTGCAACGAAGAGAAGCCCCAGCTTGCCACAACTAGAGAAAGCCCGTGCTCAGCAACAAAGACCCGGTGCAGCCAAAAATAAATAAATAAAATAAATAAAGTTTTTAAAAATCTATAAAATTTTTTTTTAATCTATTAAAAAAAATCTATAAAAAAAATCTAAAAAAAAAGTAACCAAACACTAACATCATGGTATCACATAAAGATGCTGGCCTGGATTCTTCAATGCATTATTATGTATACTCTTTCTCTGCCTAGGATATTTTCCCTCTCCTGTTTTCTTGGCCTGGTCCTATTTATCCTTGAAGTCTTAGCATAAGCTCCCCTCAGGGGAGCTTTGCTTGCCTTGCAGATTTTGCTATATGGCCTTGTTTAATGGTCTTATTGAAAGCTACAATTTTCCTTTATGCTGTATAAATCTAATTAAGTGGTTATTCATGCAAGTATTAGTTTAATACTCTGCTTTCTTGTTGAACTATAAGTTCCACCTGTGCAGGGACCATGTCTGAGTAGTATTCCATTGTATATTTATGACACATCTTCTTTATCCATTCATCTCTTGATAGCCACTTAGGTTGATTCCATATCTTGGGAATTATAAATAATGTTGCTATGAATACTGCGGTGCATGTATCTCTTCAAGTTAGTGTGTGTATTTTTTTTTAATAGAAAATATTTCTTACGTTAGCTTTCTATACAGGGTGTTGATGTCCAATCTGGCCTCTGGCTTGGACAAGAGAATTGTACAGTGCCTGCTAAGTTGTTCTCAGGCTAAAGGGCTAAGTTCTCAGTGTGCCTTTTGAGTGTTTCAGGTATAGAAAGTTACTGAGGATGTAAAAACCTTTGTAGAAATGAAATGCACAGAAACTCTGTAACCATGAACAATCCTGACACCACATGAGGCACACTTGAGAAAGGGACTTTCTTTGGAATGTGAGAAGAAACAAAGTTAAATGAAGATGGGAGCAGCATTGCTCACAGAAGGGAGATCAAACACTCCATAGAAAATACATGTTACGGTGCAATTGCCCTCTGGGAGTTACAGGATTATGAAAGTCTAACTTAATTAAGGGAGAAAATAGGTCACATTTAACAACCACATACATGACACATCATTTTGATTATGTAGAAAAACTGAAGAGGAGAGAAAAATTAAGAACTCAGAAATACAAGAGAGGCAACCATGGAATGCAGCAATCTCTTCTCCTCCATCTATGTCAGGTATATGTTTTGATTTTGTATATATAAAACATTCACCATTCTTCTAACTTCCCTCTTTAAAAACACTCGCAGTATACTTGAAAAAGAAATTTCAGGTGTGAAAAGAAAGAGAAACAAAATGACCCAATGAAATTTTTTTTTTTTAAATACTGAATTAAGAGGTAATAAATATTCTCATAAAAATATACCTTGTGCCTACTTTCCTTTCTCCCCCTTGTGTTATCAAATGACAGGTAATCAGGTACTTGTGAAACCTGCATGAAATCTTCCTGGTTACAGGGCTCAACGTCCCTGTGAGGTCGAGCTAATTACAGGTACATTTCTTCTGCAAGGCAGTCACACTGTACTGTTGAAGGCACAATTAATAATTGAACAAAGCGAGCTGGGGTTTTTTGCTCATATGGCTAAGGGTTGCAGTAGCTTTGCTGTCACACAGGGAGCAGAGCCTCTTCTTTGGGTGTCTCCACGAAAGGCTTAGCATTATAGGCTGAAAAGGATCACCCCCTGTTTCCAAATTTTGAAAAGAATAAAAAACACACATAAAACAAAAAGTCCTGGTTTCCTGTATAGCAGTAAAGGCAGATTCTCTCTCCTGTCCTCAAAAATATGATTATGATCAGGTGGTTATTTAGGTCAGATGTGAAAGAGATGAAAGAGTAGGCTTGGGAATTAATACCTGTTGTAGACAGAATTGGAGGCTGCCCTTGAGTCTGTGAATGCAGCAGGGAACTAGTTTTGTATGTGCCAGAATAGAATTTGACCCATAGAGAGGGCCTAGATAGAGGATTATAGAAGAATAAAGTTCTTTCCCTTGAGATGTCTTTAGGAATTTAATGGGGGATATCCCCTAAGCCCCATGGAGTCATAGATGAGTGCAGAAAATCCTTGACCTATGCTCCAAGCCATAGTCTTGAGCAGGGGTCTGTAAAGTATTCTGTAAAGGGCCAGGTAAAATATTTTAGGCTGTAGGGGCTAAGCCATATCTGTTGCAACTAAACTCTGCTGTTTTATTTTTTAAAAAAAGAAAAGCATCCATAGACAACGTGTAACTGAATAAGCATGGTTTTGTTTCATCAAAACTTTATTTATGGGCACTGAAATTTGAATGTCGTATATATTTTGCATGTTAAATAATAGAATTCTTTTGATTTTTTCTAACCATTCAACCATTTAAAAATTGCTCTAAGCTTGCAGATAGTAAAAATGTGAGGCAGGTTGGATTTGGCCCAGGGACTAGTTTTCTGATCCCCAGGCTGACTATTGGGAATCCCTGTGTGTACACCAATTTTTCTAGTTGATTTTGAAGTCCCTAGGGTTCTCTGACTGTATGTAAATGCTGCCTTTATTGTGAAAGATCTAGCTTGTCCTTTGGTCTTTTGATAACTTGAAACCTTATGGATAACCAGGTTATTCAGCGTTCAAACCATATGTTTACTATCATGAAAAAGTCTACTAGAGTTAGCCATGAAGATCTAAACTCCTAGAACAACCCTGGGAAGGCCTTGAAACTCTGGTTTGATCTCATTACTTTTCTAAACTGAGGGGATAATAAAGAATATATCTTTAGGTTCAGATCACCAATAGCATTTTTCCCTGAAAACAAAACAAAACAAAACTGTTTACTAGTCAATAGTACACCAAAGGAATAAAGTATTTTAATTAATGCAGTTCATTCCTTGATTATAACTTGAATATAATCTATCTTCCTTCTTTCTTCCCTTCGTTTATCTCCACTTATTCCATAAAAAATTGAGATTATAAGTAATATATGTATATAAACATTTAAATTAATTACAAAAGGTGAGACAATATGAAAATAATGGTAAGAAAATAAGATGAAAGCAAGAGTGTGTCTGTATATGGATTTGATGTCATAAAATTCCACATAGTTTATTTAAAATCCACTTCATTAATGTGTAATTTATATATGATTTCCTCTATTCTTTCACAGACCAGTCATAAATTTGGCTCTATGCTTGGTAACAGTCAATACAATGAAGGACTCATGATTATTTGTAAAAACTCATTGGGTTCCTTTTAAAAAACAAACCATTGCTTAGAGAAAGGACAGTAGAAACACTGAAAACAAAGAGGAGCTTTCTCAAAGTGGCCTTTCAGAGGAAACTATGTAATACAATTAACAATCTCTCAAAAACAACATTGCAGAAAACGCAATGATTTTAGAGGATATCTTTTATAACAGTGGTCCCCAACCTTTCTGGCACCAGAGGCCAGTTTAGTGGAAGACAATTTTTCCACAGGCTGGGTGGGGTGGGGTGGGGTGGGGAGAGTGGGGACAATGGTTCAGATGGTAATGTGAGCAATGGGGAGCGATGGGGAGCGGCAAATGAAACTTTGCTCACTCGCCCACCACTCACCTCCTGCTGTGTGGGCTGGTTCCTAACAGGCCACAGACCAGGCCCAGTCTGCGGCCCAGGGGTTGCGGACCCCTGTTTTGTAACATCCTTAAATATGTGCCCAAAACTTTTATACCAAATAGTCTTTTAGTAAAAGCAGTTCTACATGGGAAAGGTCTAAGTGTTGTGGGATTGAGGGTTAATATAATTCCATTCAAGGAGAATGTGCTCTGGAGGTTTAATTTAAGCCAGGGGAAATGTATATCATATCCAGATAATATATTATCTGATATTCACACTTCAGATAAGCCTGCATATGTATTTTTTTCCATGTGAGGTTTAAGATGGGAATGAGAGGATATGAGTTTGAGGTTGATCCCCCAAATAAGTGCCTCATTTATTGCTTTTATATATTATCAATAAATAACAAGCTGTAAGCATTAACAATAGAATGGGTTTTGAGTGACATTGACTTAAGAAAATAGAAGCCTCTAGTAAGAATAGCTGCCTAAATAAAAGACCATTCCATAGGTTAGTCCAAACTTCACCTGATAAATTAATTTGAGGGCTAATATGAAAGGGAGGCCCATATTCTCACACCACAAAATACAAAATATTTAAAGATGCTACAACCAGACACTATCCTGGCCTGGCCTTTTAGAAGTATCTCGGGATAGTTCCCATTGCCTATCTAGCTTTGCACAACAATTTTTCATGGCGTTCATTTCAGAATTATTATGTTATAAACTAGATCTCTAGATTTTATATGAGAAAACTTTAAAAGAATATCAGATAAAAATCAGTTAAATGTCGGGGGTTAGCTACCAAAATAAATGACATTTTATAAGAATAATTGATCCATAGTTCCTCTTTCTGGAAAAACTAAATAGCAGGCCCCATTCTACAAATACTGTGTCATTAGCAAAGGCATGGTTTTGCACATAAGAAAATTTCATCTGTCGAGTAGGGGAGGATGCATGCAGTTAATACTAAATAATTTGGTAAAGCATTTAAATGATGCTCAAAAGGCAAGCAGAACCTCAGAACCCAGTTATAGTGACAGTAGTGGGAGGAGGAGGAGAGAATGCAGAAGATATTCCTGAGAAATGATTTTCTGACTTTTACTGAATTAGCCTCCATAGCTGGGGATCCATAAAGAGCTCATGAAGTTTAGTCCATGCCTGGTGCCCCTCCACAAAGCCAGATGCTAAGGACAGGATATCAGAAGCCACAAACAATTTTGTATTATTCCTAAAAGATTTCATCACAAGATGCTAAATATAAGGAAAAGATATTTAAAAGCAAAGCAAAACACAAAAACATACAAAGAGCTATGGAAATTTAATCCATACAAAATATTGCCCCAAGACATTCAGGCACCAACATGGCATATATTTCAGATATAATACTAAGTCATTTAATGCATTTAATGCTTCTATATTTGTTGTCTTGAGTAAGTGTTCTATTGAAAATGAAATATATCATATATAAATCATCAAAAAAAAATATATATATATATATTTTCCCCCTATGGTTGTAGACTTTATAGAGATGGATACATTAGCCAAGACCAGAGATGACCCTAAACAAGTCCTATGTCACTACTGTAATAGTGTTTTAATAACAATATACATGCTTGCCTTTTGGATCCAATGGAATCACAGAAACATGAGGGTATTCTAAATAGTGTATGACATCTGGGGGACTGGAAGTTTGCTTACCAGTTGGTGTAAGGTGTCTCCAGGTGATAACAGGTTCAGGACGGCCATTGGCCATACAGACCAGGGTCACGTTGCTGCCCTCATTCACAGTGACATCCGAGGAAATGTTGGAGATCTTTGGTGGAACTGTAAAGACAAAAGCAAACAGAATATGTAAGCATGTCAGTAAAAGCAGGTTTCTGGTCCATGCAACAGGAAGTGGCAAATTCAAGCGAAGTGCTTTTCTGACTTAAACCATTTGAATTTTTGTATTAAGAAGTCTGGGTGCTTTTGGACATCCTTACAGACTTAGTGAGCAGATGAAAAGCTTGGTTCTTACTATAAGGTGAGAATCTCTCTGCTACGGTCAAGTGCTGTAGGAAGTATGCAGAGTCACATAATGAAAATGTCTTAGCTCTTTTCTGATTACAATGGACCTTATTTGGTCATTAGAGAACATACACACTTATACACATGAAGAATAAATTTTCTTATCACTAAATATTACTGACATTTATGTTCTCATGTGTATAAAATGATTATAGCCCACTATTTACTCCAAATGTCAGGAAAAGAAAAGCAGTGCTATTTAATGTCGTATTGCAGAGTTGTGTCATAAAGATGCAGTAATACCTTGTAGCTTATAATCTAGCCACAAAAGGAAACACTTGGTTAATCACTATAAGAGAAAACCTCTAAATATCATCTTGGTGTGTGACAGGGCTGATGATGTGCCTTAGAGCTTAAAAATGGAATTAATAAGGCCTATGTCACAGACAGGTAGACTTTACAAAAATACTACTATTACTCCTAATACTATTACCACCACTACTACTAACACTTTAATAATAGCTAACTTTAAGCATTTACTATACATAAGATCTTATGTAGATTATTTTATAAGTACTGTATTATCTCAAGAACTCCTTAAAATAAGGAAATAATACCCTATGAGGATTTTATTTATGGGTGGAAAACTAAGTTATAGTTATAGGCTAGGTGAGAAACAGAAAACAGATTTGAATCTAAAAAGACTCCAGGGCCCAAGCTCTTAAGCCTTACTTGAATGAATCTTCATCTTTACAATCCAGGCTACCAGATGGCCAAAAATGACAGAAATTACTTCTCCGTGATATGAGAAATGAGTTCCCAAGGGCTAGCTGCACTGCCGTCTGACTTCCTTCATTAGTGTTCTGGGTGGCAACATTAGATCTCACCCTGGTGGGCTTAAGTGGAAAGTGAATTACTTACAAATTTCATCACAGAGGTTATGCACTGATTACAAATTGCAGAGTTTATGCTTTGACTGTGATTTTCCTTTTTTTTTTTTTTTTTTTTTTTTTTAACTCTTAGTTGCTTATGCTGTCTCTGAAAAACTAAGTGTCAGGGGAGGGAGGAAGACAAGAGAGCATGAAGTAGTTCAATAATAAAAAAACCTCTTATTTTTTCTCACTCTTCCTGCCCATTAGAGACTGTGCAATGACAAATAAAACAGGAACATTTTCTGCTTGTAGAGGCAGCTGCCTGACAACTGTATTATCCCTGCAGATCCCTGTTAGCACTTATTGATGGTACCTGGGCAACTGACCAGGTCAGTGTGTCACAAGGAGGAAGTTGGAGGAGGATCCTCTTGACCTTGGCATTCTTCTCACAGTGACATCTGATAATGGCCTCTGGGTAGGAACCAGTGATTCCAAATCAAACCCAGTGGCAGAAATAGAATGTAGTTGATTCCTGTCACTTAGCAACTTCTATTTGTAGAGTTTCTCTTTCCCCTTTGGGTTCAGAGTAGTTTTCTCATATTCATACACTGACTTACAATGTACTCTCCCAGACTTTTACAATGAGGACCTGAAAGGTTATATCCATTTAATAGGGAAGAATATGAGGCACAGAGTGGAATAATGGCTTATTAAGGGTGACCACATCACGAAATATGGCCTAGGCTTAGAACCCAGAGCTCCTGAATGTACAATTGTTCTACTGTTTAATATTCACAGTTTTTAATTCCCAGTCGAGTAAGCCATGGTTCTGAACATGTGCAAAAACACCACCAATACAACCTATGATGGTATTTGAGAACAAGACTTGGACATCCTAGGTACCTCCCTCAACAATCTAAGACCTGTAACAGGAAGCTATATAGTAATTGTAAAAGCTCACATCACTCAATTCAAAGTTTATTCTGAATTCCAAGACAGGACATAGAGAAAAGAAACACAGATGTGTTCTGATTTTTTTTAAAAAAAGTGGAGGGGGAAAGATTCCATATCCCTAACATATAAACATGTAAATTTACAAAATAGAAAAGACTCTCTCATGGCCAAGATCCGAGAGATTTATTATCTATGATAAAATTTACTCATATTGCCTCTCCTTTATAGGAGGAATATATATGTACTAAGGACTTTGATTTTACATGGCACACAAGTAAGGTCACTTGCTCAATGTTACATAGACAGTTGGTAATAAAATTGGGAATAAAATCTACAATAATTAGCTACAGGGCTATGCTTTGGTCACCAAACTAAATTCTTTCTCCTAATTAAGGACAATATACGCAGGTCCTGGATCTCAGATCCTGGACATACAGAAAGTGTTTGTGTTGAACAGTTAGAAATGCAATCATGTTGACATTGTATCCCACCTTCCTCTGGGTCACGAACCAGTAGTTTCACTCCATTTATCTTCCTACTTTATTGTACTTTGTATCAGCTTCTTGCCGTAAGCATTTATATAAGATGTAGCATTTTTGCTCTAGAAAGAAATCCCTCCCCAAATCCCATCTTACCTTCTTATTTACTTTTAACTTCTCTATCTCTAAATTTTTTTTTTTGCGGTATGCGGGCCTCACTGTTGTGGCCTCTTCTGTTGCGGAGCACAGGCCCCGGACGCACAGCCTCAGCGGCCATGGCTCACGGGTCCAGTCGCTCCGCGGCATGTGGGATCCTCCCGGACCAGGGCACGAACCCGTGACCCCTGCATCGGCAGGTGGACTCCCAACCACTGCGCCACCAGGGAAGCCCTATCTCCAAATTTTTGAAGGAATTGTTCTATACCATGTCTTCATTTCCCATTCACACTCCAACCTTCAGTGCAATCTAGATTCTCTCATTAACCTCCAAAGAAACTGCTCTCAAGAGGCTCACCAATTTGTTTGAACCATACTGTTTTCAGGTCCAATGAAAATTTTTGTTATTATTCCTATTTTTCACTGAAGTAGTTGACTTTGTTGACCAGAACCTCATTCTTCCTTTCCTTAATTTCTAGGTCACAAACTTAACTGCTTTTCCTCTTACCCTTCTGGCCAACCTTCCAAGTTTAACTTTTGATCTTATCTTGTCCCATTCCTTAAACATCTGAAGGTTTGATCACTGTCTTCTTTTTAAATATTATTCACTGTGATCACTCACTACTCATCTACTCTTCAGCTTCAGAAGCTAATGTCATGCTATTGATGACTCCCAAATCAGTAACTTCAGCCCATATTTTTCTCATGACCTTTATATCTGAACTTTCAATGAACCAACTATCCTACATCTCCATTGAATGTCTCACAGAAATCCAGGATTCAACATACTCAGGGGTCATCATCTTCCTTCCCACAGAGAATCTGTAATCTTGTGATCACTTTCTCAGTAATGGTGTCACCGTGAAAACAGTTGCCCAAACGAAAAACGAAGTTTATCTCCCTCGACTGCTCTCTCTCCTTTACTGCCCCCATATAAAATGGATCCCCAAATTCTATGGCTTATGACTGTTAAATATCTCTCAGATTCATTTATCACTCTCAATTCCTATTCCTACTAGCCTTGTTCCAGCCATCAACATTTCTTTTAATTTTTATTTTTTGCCTGAATTACTGCAAAACCATTACAACTAGTTTCTTTGCCTCTAGTCTTCTTCTCTCCAAGCTCACTGTCATTCATTCACCATACTGCAATCATAAGTTTCTCCCTAAATTGCAAATATGAGTATAGTATCCTCTGATTAATCTCATTGCCTTCAAAATAAAAACTTCTTAATATGGCTTAATAGGTCATGGTTAGCCCCTGCTTCTCTCTCCTGCCTTATTTCCTATTCCCTTTGCATGGCATCATCCAGTCAGATCAAACAACTTTTGATTCCTGTAATATACTATATTTGTTTACTCCCAGGCATTTAACATTCTATTTTTTTCTACATGGAATGTCTTCTTTCAACTCTTCATGTGACTCTTCCATTTCCTGCTTCAGGTCTCAACTTGTCAGCTTGTTTTCTCACTTTTTCCAGGAAAACTGTCCTGTCATCCCCCACTACCCCCAACCCCACCCCTGATTCCATATTGGGTGCCCCTCCTGTGTTCTCACACTGTACCCTGTATTTCTCCACACAGCACTGAACCATAATTGCTGGATTATTTACCTATGCCTGTCACTAAACTGAACGAGGCAGACAGGAAGGCCTTTGTTTTCTTGACCACTGACTCTTACAGAGCACGGTACTTGGAATATGGTAGGTGCTCAGTGTGTTTGAAAAAAGAAATGAATGAAATTTTTCTCCCCAACTCTTTTCTGGGCTCAAAGAAGTCATCTCATTAAATTTTTGTCAGAAAGGAGCAAGCTTTTGTTCTGAACCAGTAAAACACTTTTATCAATATTTCTTTAGTTACCCATCTAGTCATCTATTTCACTATCAACTTTGACTCAATTAAAAAAAAAATTGACCATGGGTCAGAAAAATGTTCATATATTTTAGAAACCATGATGAACTTGGTGTCCAACTTCCTCAATTACAGACTTTTCAGGGTTTTAACTTCTTTTTTTCTTTTCTATCGTGGGTCATATATACATGTATATATATATATATATATATATATATATATATATTTGCATGTATGTATACAAATACATGTAATTTTTTTTGTTTAATGGTTTAATAGTTCCTTCTTAGTTTCCTATAGCAATTCATGCAGTCTAAATTTATACCATCACTGATAACATAATATTAAAGAGGCAAATCAAAGTTTTTGTTCTGTTACTCATAAAATTTTTATAAAGATTCTGGGAAGTAAAAAGTATTTTTATTATAATTACTGCCATTTTACAGATGTGGACATAAGGGATAAGATGGGTAAAAATCACATTAGCTAAGGAATTATAGAGCTAGTACCAAAACCAAAGGCTTAACTGATTTCCCAAACTTAGCTCTTCCTTTATATTACACTCACTTTTGCAAAAGTGGTTCCAAATAGTATTTTTTACTCCATTTTAATTCTCAGTAAGGATGACTACTTAGGAAATACTGTTTAACATGATAACCTTATTTGTTGGTGTTTTTTTTTTGCGATACGCGGGCCTCTCACTGTTGTGGCCTCTCCCGTTGCAGAGCACCGGTTCCAGTCGCGCAGGCTCAGCGGCCATGGCTCACGGGCCCAGCCGCTCCGCGGCATGTGGGATCTTCCCGGACCGGGGCACGAACCCGTGTCCCCTGCATCAGCAGGCGGACTCTCAACCACTGCACCACCAGGGAAGCCCGATAACCTTATTTGCATCAGCAAACATAAGTTGTTTATCAAAATCACTGTAATATTGATTTACATTCAATTCTTGGGTCATCACAGTACTCTGGGTAGTTTTTGTTTGTTTGTTTTGGTTTTCTCTTTCTGGAGTATTTCCTAACAATTTTTACTCAAAGGATATTAATGTGATTTATTATATTTTCCTAAATTTTATGCCATGAACCATTTATTTAATGTTTTCAACCTATTCAGTTTCAGTGACTTCTCAAATTTGTCTGGATTATTTTGTTTTTCTTACCAACTAATGACAGCTCCTTATACTATAAGGAATTAACCTTTTGTTATTTACAATTTCCCCAATTTATTCTTAATTTTATGACAATATTTGTTTTGTAGTGTCTTTTTTTTTTTTTTTTTTCCACACGGTGCAGCATGTGGGATCTCAGTTCCCCGACCAGGGATCAAACCCATGCCCCCTTGCAGTGGAAGCACGGAGTCCTGACCACTGGACCACCAGGGAAGCCCGAAGTCTTAATTTTTTTATTTATCTTTCTTTTGTAATTTCTTCTATTGTTTCTGGGCATATTAGGTCTTTTTGTAACATAAGATCAGTTAAATGCTTATCTCTATTTCTTTTATTTTTCTTTTAATGGTCTGTTTCATTTTTTTAAAATTGAACTCTATATCATATGGGATTTACTTATGGTGTGAACTGTAACTAAATTTTCCCCCATATTTTTTTAGTCATTTTCCCCAATACCGTTTGCTAAATAATATAAAATGTATACATCATTTTGGTTTTCAGAATTACCCTATATAGTGCTACCCATTTGGCCAGAGCAATATTTTCTGGGAAACATAAATATAAACCTTACTTACCATGCCAAGTAATTTATCAAAATATTTGAAAATATAAGTCACTAATGTTTCGGACACCACACTATTATTAGGTGTTGCCAGTTCCAAAATTAATTGTTTATTAGAATAACACCTCCTAAAATGCTGAGTGAAAAACATAATTTAGATACCCTTCTTTCAGGACATTAGCAAAATTCATTATTCAAAGTAATCCTCAGGGTTTCCATTGTTAAAAAAAATGTAAAATGAATATGCCATACCCAACACTTCTAATTTTAAAATCTGAATTATTAAATAGGTAATATTTTTTCATTGAAATTCACATATGTTAAAGAAATACATGGTGTTTGTTTGTTTGTTACTTTTATTCAGTGCAAAGTGAATCGGGCTTCCCTGGTGGTGCAGTGGTTGAGAGTCCGCCTGCCGACGCAGGGGACGTGGGTTCGTTCCCCGGTCCGGGAGGATCCCACATGCCGCGGAGCAGCTGGGCCCGTGAGCCATGGCCGCTGAGCCTGCGCGTCCGGAGCCTATGCTCCGCAAGTGAGAGGCCTGCGTACCGCAAAAAAAAAAAAAAAAAAAGTGAATGGCAGTTTCTAAAATAATGCTAACATCTAATTGCACTTAGATACATGAATTCCTTCAGCTGTGCAATGAACCAGCAGTAAGTAAGATATGACACAATCAATCTGGCTCTGGCACCCATGATTTTATTGTCCTTTCTCACTCTTTTTGTTATTTTCTTACCCACTACCTCTACCAGATCTCCAGGGTCTGCCTTGTTTTTTGTGGACGCAGAGCTGCCTGTCATTTTTGTTCAGTTCTCCAGGTTCAAATTTATTTCTTCTTCCCTTTTGTATGAAACTAACATCCCTCTGTATGACCAGAAGTGGAAATACAGGCAAAGTCAGGGACATAGTGGAGTGTTTAATCTGCCCAAATCCATGCCTTCTTCTTCTGGTAAGACACCCTCCTTTTCCTTTGGAGAACTACCTCTCATCCCACCTGCCATTGGTTTGTTGGGATTGTCAATCAGGTAACCTGTTCTCCTTAGCCAAAGAAAATTACCTAAGTTGGGCATTTCAGACTCTCCCTCCTTAGAACTTGGTTTTTATAAGAAATAGTTTAAAAGAGGTAGAAGTTGATTGACTGTGTTAATGGATCCAGTTTTCCACTCTTCCCTGTTCCACATCCTTTACCATACCTATGCCTTCCTATAGTGGGTGGTACACATTTTTACATTCCTGGACCATGTCACCTGTTTTGGCCAAGGATATCAGTATAGGTAATATGAGCAGAGCCTTGATAAGTGCTGAAACAATTGGACTCACTTGGTCTTCTGCTTCTGCCATCACCATGAAAAGCACATGCTGAACTGAGCCTTCTGGTCCCAGGAGAAGGAGGATGGGAAATGGCAAAAAGTATTGCCAGATAAAATACAAGGTACTCATTCAAATACAAATTTCAGATAAACAACAAGTATTTATTTTTAGTATAAGTATGTTCCAACTATTACGTGGGACATATTTATACTAAAAATTATTTATTATCTAAAATTCAAATTTAACTGGGCATCCTAAGTTTTTAATTGATGAATCTGACAACCTCAGGAACACAGTCACCTGTAGTGAAGCCCAGCCTAGAAGTGTGCTGACTTGTACATTTGTGAGAAATAAAGAGTAACTATTATTATTTTATGCCCATGAATTTTGGACTGGTTTGTTTATCAGCAATAGTTAGTTAATACATATTATGAAAGGGCAACCACCTGAAAAGACTATTATTTTTCACTAGTGTCTGCAACTTGTATCCCTAGAGATATATGATTTTGAGCTTTCCATGGCAAGATTTTTCTGCTTTTCCTTTGGTTCTGTGAGCTAGTCCATATTCTTCCAATGTATCACCCCCTCCTTACATAAAATTAGCCAGTCAATTTCTGTCGCTTAAACCAAAGAATCCTAATTATTGCAAATTGAGAAGCAGTCATAATAAGGCAAAAATTTGAAGAGGGGCCTTTTCATAGAGGGAAAATTGTTGTTATCTCTGCTTAGGTACTTGTTGGATTCCCACAAAACCAACTTAGTTGCATGGCTACCATTGGTTCTGATCTATCAGTACACATTGCTTTAAAAATAATCATTGGTTTGCAAGGCCATCTAATTCTAGCTGTGAATGTTTTAATGCCTTTATCCTTGGTCCCTAACTGACCAGCCTACAGAAAGAAAATAATCAGTTCTAGAGTAGGGGAGAAAAGTGGTCAGTTGGCTTATTTCCCTAACCCCAAATAATTAGTGGTTATTGTATTCAATTCTAAGTGTCATTCCTAATGGTACAAATCAGCAACAAATTGGTCTCAGTTATTGTTCATTTAAAGTTGGGGCAAGGTGTATGTACTACTGTGTGTATGGTGGTGAGGGGGTGTTAAAAACACAACACTGTCAACTTCCTAATTTCTCATCTTTCTTTCGTAAGGCTAGACAAACTTAAGCCCTCTCTTTTGCATATGGAACAGACTATGGAACAGTATGTCATGTATACCTGAGAGCTGGGTTCAGAAATCTACAGGATGTTTTCTGAACAGCAGTTGGCTTTAATAAGCACGATCTAAGAATTCAACAATAAGAATAAAAATACACAATATAACATATGAATGCCATCTTGTGAAACCTCAAACGTCCATCAAGCCTGGCATTTGCCTCTGAAAATGCCACTGAAGCATGTTTTGCTGCATGGTGTGGTAGTTTCTAGGATGATGACAGGATGGGAAAATGTAGCACAGTGAGCTAGACTGAGAGTCAGGGGACTTTGGCCCTGCCCTGCCACTACCTCACAAGGCAATCACATGTTTTCTGATATTGGCTTTTGAATCCTCATCAACAGGCACATTGCAGTACTTAACACATTTTGAATGTCTAAATGAACAAGTTAATGACATTATTATTTAAATCTGTTTGAGTCTTTGTTTCCTCATCTGGTAACTGGAAGTAATGTGCAAAATTGATATTAGGCAATGTTATAGGATTGCTATTAGGGTCAAATATGATAATGCACATGAACTTGTTCTATAAACTGAAAGAGGTTCTATAGTGTAGCCATTATTTATTACATGCTAAAACTAGCTTAAAAAAAACAATGTTGGCTTAACTCCTAAGATAACATGATGGGACTTCCCTGGTGGTCCAGTGGGTGAGACTCTGCACGCCCAGTGCAGGGGGCCTGGGTTCAATCCCTGGTTGGGGAACTAGATTCCACATGCATGCCGCAACTAAGAAGCCTGCATGCTGCAACTAAGAAACCTGCACACTGCAACTAAAGATCCCGTGTGTAGCAACGAAGATCCCGTGTGACGCATCTAAGCCCCAGCACAGCCAAAATAAATAAATAAATAATTTTTTAAATTAAAAAAAAATAAGATAACATGATAAAAGAATTCATACATTTCTATGGCTAATGGTATTCTAATTATAGTTTTACAGGCACCATTATTGCCAAAAGATGTAGGTAATTATTACAATTCATAATCAATCATTAATACTGGTATTAACAATAACTCACCCCAAAGACATGCACTCAGTTCTTATCTGCTAATGGGCAGAGCTATGTCAATATGTCAACCCTTCAGTTAATGTCTAGGCACTTTATACCTACAACAAAAAGTGACATAAAGATATGAGAGTGTACAACCATAAGTAAAATAAGTTTTCCTCGAATTTTTAGAAGCTTAACTGCTGGGCTCCCAAGAAAAAGCACTCCAAGTGGGGGAGGGCCAATTAGAAAGTTGGGATTAACATATAAACACTACTATATATAAAATAGATAACCAACAAGGGCCTACAGTATAGCATAGGGAACTCTACTCAATATTTTGCAGTAACCTACAAGGGAAAATAATCTGAAAAAGGATATATATATATCTGTATATATATACATATACAGATATATATATGTATATATATACATATACAGATATATATATATCTTAATCACTGTGCTGTACACCTGAAACTAACACAACATTGTAAATCAAGTATACTTCAATAAAAAATAAATGCATAAATTTAAAAAAAAAAGAAAAAGCACTCCAAATAAAATTTTGTCACCCTTGCATAATTTGTAATGTCTTGTACACAACAGTTGTTACCAGGTGTTTTGTGTCTGTAATCTGAGTCTCTGAAGGCTTAGATCTTGTAGTAGAATAAAATAGCTAGCAATGATAATTTCTTTTCCACTAGTACTAGCTCCCACTCCTATTAGGATCCATTTATAAAGCAAGAAACATCAGCCTCCAAAGTATGTATCTGAAAAGGAGCACTCTACAGGAACATGATTCCTTTTAGATATAAATTTCATGCGTGAGTTGGAAAATATGGAAACTATAGATTTTTTGAGTGTCAGATGAAGTTGAAGTTAGGAGAAACTCATTATGAACATCAGTTACTCAAATATCTCTGCCAGGAATGATTACAAATTCTGCACTTATGCATGCAGCAAATGATGAACAGAGTAACTTAAAGAAAGAGGAATAATATGCTAACAATTTAGAGAAAAAGATAAAATGTATGTACAAAACAAAGCAATGCCAAGTGCCATGTGACTGTTAATGTGGTAAAGTCAAGGAAATTGCAGGGAGGAAGCTCATGAAAATGACATACTAAAACAATGGGCAGTCAAGAAAAAGCCATCCTCTTTTAATCCTTTTTAATCAGACAGGAGCACTTTCTCAACTGTACGTGCAACTAAAAGTGCCTGAAGCTTCACTCACCAGAGTCCTCTGAGATGTAGCTGGCATTTGACTGTGTTGGCCAAAGCTGGGTAAGACACACTCTTCTGGGCCTTTGAACCCTATGTTATATAACATTCTCAAGCGGCCCTATGAGTTCCTGACACTGTTCTAGGTAGTCAGATTTATACCAAAACAGTCCCTAAAGACTCATCCAGACGGGAGACACTATCAAAAGGGAGGATTAATATGGGTCAGCCTGCTCTAAATAACTCAAACACAGTAGCCATGGGACAAGGAAATGTTACAAGCTCACTTACACACCACTCAGTGGTGGATGTGTACTTAGGGTGACATATGTGTGGCATTCATATCTGCATCTCGTTGAGTTCCCTAGTCTACCTAAAAAGAAAGTATATTAAACTGGAATTTTTCTATATTTATTAAATGTTCAGAATTACCCTGGAGTCTAAGGGTGCGGGCTGGTTTTAAAAGGGGACAAATCATTCAGACACCAGCATTTGCATTCATGCCCAGCTAAGGGTGTCCATTATTGTTGATTCAGCAATAGGTATACTCTGTGGGGCATCAAATGACTGTTCCCATGTACGGGTCATTGCCTTGCTAAATAAGAGCGAATGGAACTATCCCGACTTTGTTCACTGAGGCTGCACTTAACAGCAAGTCAGCAGCTTCTCCAAAATCTCCTCTTCCCAGACCCTTATTCCAGCTGTTTGGATATTTGTTTTTACTAATCTGGGAAGACATCCAGAAGCTGACTTAACCTATAGATGGAAGGAATGAATCTGCCATCTTCCTTTTACCTAGGCCAAATTGCTTTCTTGTTTCTGGTACTTACAGATTTGTCTTTAGATGCTGTCCAACCGGAGCAGATGGTTTTGTTATTTGGCAGCAATGGGGGTATTAAGCAGAGGGAAGCTCAAAAATATCAGGCTGGACTTCCCTGTGGCGCAGTGGTTAAGAATCTGCCTGCCAATGCAGGGGACAAAGGTTCGAGCCCTGATCCAGGAAGATCCCACATGCTGCGGAGCAAGTAAGCCCGTGTGCCACAACTACTGAGCCTGCACTCTAGAGCCCGCAAGCCACAACTACTGAAGCCCGCAAGCCACAACTACCGAAGCCCGCGAGCCACAACTACTGAAGCCCGTGTGCCTAGAGCCCATGCTCCGCAAGAAGAAAAGCCACTGCAATGAGAAGTCCACACACCTCAATGAAAGTAGCCCCTGCTTGCTGCAACTAGAGAAAGCCCATGAGCAGCAACAAAGAACCAACACAGCCAAAAATAAATAAATAAATAGATAGATAGATAAATAAATAAATAAATTTATTAAAAATATATATATGGGCTTCCCTGGTGGCGCAGTGGTTGGGAGTCCGCCTGCCAATGCAACAAACACGGGTTCGTGCCGTGGTCCGGGAAGATCCCACATGCTGCAGAGCGGCTGGGCCCGTGAGCCATGGCCGCTGAGCCTGCGTGTCCGGAGCCTGTGCTCTGCAACGGGAGAGGCCACAACAGTGAGAGGCCCATGTACCGCTAAAAAAAAAAAAAAAAAAAAAAAGAAAAAAAATATATATATATCAGGCTACCTAGGGTAAGTGGCAAATAGCAACTGGTTCGTTTCCAAGGTCTGAGAAGTGGCACCTTGAGATCTTGTAAGAGAAAAGCAGAGTGTGTCTTTACCATCCCCCCCACCTTGCACTCAAATAGACATATTTTCTATGTTAAAGGGAGATGTTTGGTATAATTCTTAGAACAGGTGAAAATTCAGGCAGTATTCCTGGCATCTACTAAAAACCCACTTATTACTCCATGAAAAGCCTGTAAGATTTAGCCCTAAACCATGACATCTCCTTAAAAGCTACAAAATACTTTATGGGTCATCAATTATTTTTTTCTGAGTTCCATTATTTCTCTTAAAAAATTAAATGTGAGAAAAACATTGCCTGTATCCCATGCATGAATTCTTTAGCTATTAAGGGAATATCATAAACAAGTCCTTATACCAAAAGCAGAGAGGATTTTAAATCAGAGAGAAAGGAGCTGTAAGTGATCAGGGAATAGAAATATAAAGGGTTCAGAGACCAACCTGACATCTATTCTGCTTAAGAATAATAGAAACCAACAACATTTATCAAGAGCCGATGCCACATAAATGCACTGTGCAGTGCGTGGACAGAGGTGAGGAGGGGTAAAACAATGACAATTATAACCTAGATCAGCCAGTTTTTATTGTTTCAACAGAAGTGCCAGTATGAGCTTATCACACAACTACTCAGAATATTTCAAAATAACTTATCGTTCATTGCATTTGGGGAGTCAGAAATAACAGAGGTAACTATAGTTCTTGTAAGAATTTCTTGCATTTAATGATTTCATGCCCATATTACTAGCTTAAATTCTATGTTTTTAGTTGCTTAAGGCATACAGTGTTCTTTGCATACTGTAGGGAAGGAGGTAGATTCTAATAGAAACCAACTAGGGTGGACTAAAGCTGCCTAGGATACAATGAAAATAATAACAGTTGTTTCCTGCCACCGCTCAAGGGCCCAGAAACTAGACTATTTAGACAAAGAATAGGTTTGACAGGAGGTTTTTAAAATTTCTTTTTTTGCATGGCCCCTGTTCAAAGCTTACCATAAATCATTACAAACAGAATATGGAACATTCACATTATTTACTTCTAAACAGAGTCACTATTGTGAATTAATACATTCATGCCCATTATAATTTTTCAAAAATTATATACAGTGGTGGAAAACACAGTAATTGTTGCGAGTGTTAAACGTGGCTAGGAGAAATAGAATACTTTCTGCGATTATAAGTAGTTTTGAAAATTCCAGAGAGGTAAGTAGGTGTGCAGTATTTGTGGTGGGGAAAAAACATAAAAAACGAAACCTCAAGTTGATGAATGTGAGTTAGATCTCCATTTTATCTTTGTTTGCCCTCTGTTGGAAGGGCAAATGCACATCAAATAATGAAAGAAGATACAAGCAAGAAGAAAAGTAAGGAGAAATAATAAAGATAATTAATAATAATAGTATCTTAGGTAGTATTATATTACACAATTTGTAAAACAGTAGTATATACCTCACTTTATTTGATCCAAAACTGATCCCTGTGTGACAGTTTGACCATCTTTACTACCACCACTCCCCACCTATGTATTGGTTGGATAATTATTGAGCTTGAAGCTCAATAAGGTTCATTCTCTTGGCCAAGGTCACAAAGCTAGAAAGGGAAAGTACTAAATTTATCACTGGCTCTTCCGATCGTGTTAAGAAGATCCAGAAGACCTTGACATATTGCAGACTAGATTGTCTACTGCTAAAATGGGAGATGCTGCCATGTTGATTGAATTCAACAGTTGCCACGATAACCAGGCACAAGTAGAGCCAGGATAACTTGGATAGGTAGGTAGATGTCCTGAGTACAGTGACAGAAATGCCACCGACTGTATAGAGACTCTGGAAGTTTGGTTTACTTTAGTTTGTTTTCTCTGCATTCTTCAACTCAATTAATGTGCTATAGTTAAGAATTTGGCTTTCTGATTTTTAAGGTATTTTTAAATAATGCTGATAATATTCACATCTGTAATTTGAAAAACTTGAACAATTTTACAGTGGAAACTAGAGCCATCCTCACATGCCTTATATACTGTCTGTATCACATTTCCCCTCCCTCAGTTTGGCTAGTGCAAATGAGATTTCTCTTTTCTCTCTCTCCTCTTCTTAAAACTCAAGAGGCGGACATGGCGGTGGTGGTGAGAGGGAAAGGTTCTGTCCCTGCTTCTACAAATGAATCCTGAACAGGGTGAGTCTCATTAATCTTGAGCTAAATGTGAAGTTAGACATGAAGGCACCTCAGGTCCCCACTGTTTGTTCAGAGCCCTAGGCATGTTATGGAGAAAATGTCAAAGATTTCTCTTCTCTTGCTTCTGTACCCTACCATGATGTTTTATTCAAACCTCCATGTCCTAAGGACACAAACACTGCCTATCAAAATCTCCCCCACCTGGCTCCCAGTCTCACACATAAACATGCACAACACCCGTGTTTAGGAGAGCTGATCAATTCCTGCAAAAAGCAGTCTATTGGTAACATGCTGTGAGGCCAGAGCACTCTGGCAAATGCTTTCTGAGGCAGTGTGACCCTCCACGACTGTGTTTGTCTCCATCTCACAATGCTTGTGCTTATACAACATGAAGTGTCTGCTGACCCTGTCTTCTAACAAGAGAGGGTTTTAACTGTGAGTGAAACTCTGGTTTCATATTGAGAAAAACTGACTGCTGGGAAAATAGGGCAGTGTCAGGGGACAAGTTGATGCAGATGTGACTGAGGACAGGTGAGAATCAGCAGTGCTTCCATGAGGGGAGCAGGAGGAATCTCTCCTGCTTGGCTCTGCATCAGCTCTGTATTTGCTATTGTCCTGGTGGCCAGCAGGGCTAACAGCTTGTCCACAGGGCCTAGGCCTGAACCCTGTGGAAATGCATTAGGATTTCTATAGAGGCTATGGAAAGTATGAGCATCAGAGGGGAAAAGTGAGCAGGCCCACGGTCTCTGTCCATCCTATGTCTGTCACAAGCAAACGAGGCAGGCTGTGGAGCAGGAATCGGGAAAAGGTGGTCATGCAACTGGATTCACGTTGGCCCAGCCCGTCCTCTTGTCTACTTGCATTCGACTGTCTTAAGGCAGCTGATATGGTAGCTGCTTTGTTCTCCACAAGCCACAGACCTCACAAGGCAGAGACGTGCTGTAGCAGTGAGAAGGATTCTTGTGTTTTTTGTCAATTCCAAACAGCTCCAGATGGACTGAGAACCAGGCTTCTTGGCCACCAGAATTATTCTTGAGTTTCAGCCCACATCTTTCCCTGTTCAATCCACAGGGAAAGGGCAAGTGCTCTCTCTGTCTGTTATTCTACCCATCTTTCCTCTGGCCTCAGCCAAGTCACTTAACCTCATCTGGAAAGTGAGTTGGTCCTGAGAGTCTTTGGCCATTGACGATCTTTGATTTCCATGAGTCAGACTCACTCATACCTGTCACACCAACATGAGAGCACAGTGCCTAGCTTGATAGGGCGTCTCATTAACTGTATGTTAAGGGAGTGAAACAAATAACTTACTGCATCTTCAATGCCATGTGTAAAATTACATGGAAACAGTGAATACTCAAGGCCACTTGTGATTACTTTGCTCTCTTAGACTTTTGCCAGTGCTTCCTTCCACTAATTATACAGCCATCATATTTCTCTTGATGGTAAAATATCCCAAGAGGCTCAAGTCCAAACTGCACATTTTCAGCTATTTGTCCTTCCTCTAATGATTAGAGGCTATATGAGAGAACATAATATTGCCTCTTTCCATGTCCTATAAATTGAATGTATGCCCAGAGTAGCTAAGGTTTAAGTTTAAAAGAAAATCTTCTCCATCATATTTAACATACATATGTATATATATATACAAAGACATATATCAGAATGTCAGACACCTCCCTCAGCCACTTTTCACAAAGCTCCACAACACATTATGCTTTGCCTTATGCTGGTTCCTCTGATGGCTTTGGGAGTCAGATCAGGTTTCAGCTATCAGCCAGCTGGTGCCATTCATTTAAAGGGAAACAACTCTGTAAGTGAGCAAGATTCTAATCACTAAATCGAATTACAAAGTAGAGTAAATTATTATAAATGTTTTTAGAAGTGTCTTAAAACACTGTAAAGAAGAAAAATTATCAACCAAACAGAAATCTGCTGTGCTGGTGGTTGATAGCATCGTTAGGGATTAGGACATTCACATGTGTAAATGTTCTGTGCTCTGGCTATTTCTGGCACCCGAATCTAGCATTCACACATTAAAAACTTTATAACCTTCCTCCCTCGTTCAACCAGATGCTAAACCGTTCGACTCAAAGTACACCTTAGTTTATAGGTCCTAATGGGAGGAACAGGAACATTTCACTTACACTACACTGAAGGGAACTTCACATCGCTCCATTAAAATGATAACAGTTAGTCAAGGGAAGGAAAAGGCAGTGGGAAAATGAAAGAGAGACACTTAACATGGATGTGTGTATCTCCCGGCGCAGACCCATTTATTACCCTTCTATTTAACGTCCTTCACTAACATATTTCAAATGCCACATGTTCTCCACATCACAATGCAAAACCAAAGACAAACACGTTAACATTTAATCTCTGGCTTCTAAGCTGTCTGCGCAGGCATTTCTTACATCAGGTGTGTTTGTACACTGTCAGGCCATCATGGACTTCATCTTTCAGTCCATCTGCTTCCTCAAGGGAAGAATGTGTGTGCTCATCATGTTCAGACCTCTTCAGAACGCTGTTCCCAATTCATTCCACTATGTCTTTGGGAGTTGTGAAGGGAGGCTGTTAATGCTCAGCAAGTATCTACGTGCTTCTCCGCATTTTCCAGCCTCCTGTGGTTGGACCATACAACTGGAGTCTGGCCAATAAAATGTTGAGGAAAGTGAGGTAAGACACATCTGGGCCCTGGCCGTTTAAAAAAGCCAGTGTGTCACTCCAGCCCTTTCCTGTCAATGGCAACTTTGGGGATGTAGCTGCTATGGAGCAGGGGGCTTCCAGACCTGGACTGAACTTCATGAGCAAGAAAGAAGCCTCGGGTGGGAGGGAGGGTGATGCAAGAGGGAAGAGATATGGGAACATATGTATATGCATAACTGATTCACTTTGTTGTAAAGCAGAAACTAACACACCATTGTAAAACAGTTACACTCCAATAAAGATGTTAAAAAAAAAAAAGAAAGAAGCCTCGAGAGTTCAACACTATCTGCTGTGGCAGCTAACATTAATTACTCTGATCAAACTCAGTGCTCTCTATGACCTAGATGGGTGGGATAGGGGGATGGGAGGGAAGTCCAAGAGAGAGGGGATATACGCATACATATAGCTGATTCGCTTCACTGTACAGCAGAAACTGACACACCATTGTAAAGCAATTATACTCCAATAATAATAATTTTTAAAAACCCATCATTGAGAAGAGCAAAGTATACAACTACTATTTATAAGTGGACTGGCCTAAAGTTGGAAACTGGATATGATGTTCTCTCGAGGTCCCTCCTATTTCATGCTGATGACTGTTGAGTGAAAAGCCACTCCTTCATTCAGTGAAGACTTTGATTGGTCATTGCTAATGACTACACAATTGATCTTCCAGTCTACTCATCCACTTCTTTTTTATTTTATGACCAAACGTTGCCTCCTGCCTGACACTGGCTATTGCCTGTAAGAGGTATAGGAACCTCTCCTCTGCTCTGTGGTATAGAGGCCACAGTGATGACTTTCCCTAATTCTGTGCCTTACTTTTTCTTGCCACCTATCAGGAGTTTTCTACCTGCACACCTACCTCTGATTATAAGCCTCTGGTGTTAAGAACCTGGAGGTGCCTGCTTCCAGACCCTTCGTCTATAAGTCAGAAATCCTAGAAATTTGGTATTCTCAAGTTTGAATTTTATAATTTCATATATGATGCATCATGTGAAAAAAAGTATTTTATAAAAATCTAAGCAAAGATAGTATAAAGGAATAGTTATTTAAATTAGCAAAATGGTATTTCTCATTAAGGGAGTCACACCTCTATTCACAACTATAGAGATAATGAAATAGGACCAGATTTTTCTAGAAATTGCCTGAGGAAATATCGTACTAAAAATGCTTATTTTGTACTCCAGGTATTATAACCAAGTTTCTCTCTATTTGCATATGCTTGCTAGTAAATAGCACAGCTGTCTGGAAATACATGAGTCCTGGGTTCTATTTTTGGCTTTCCCTCTGTCTTGGTATCTTTTGAACCTGCAGGGCTGTGTTCTTTGTGTTAATTTTTTTTTTCCTCCCCCCCACTAGAGGAGGAGGACAATGCCTCAGGAATAATGTAAGGAAACTGTGTTACATAATCAGTGCAAGGACTCAGGGACCTCTGTATTAGTTTCCTTTACTTAAATACAAAATCATACTTTATTAGAACAAATAAGGTTTCTAACATAGGAGGAGTATGTCCTCAGCTTTCCTGTAGTGAAATTGTTCTATATTTGGCATTCTGCAGGCCTCATTATTTCATAATCATTTCTTCATAAGAAAAACATAAAGGAATTTCACTGAATATATTTCTAGTACAGGAGTTATTTTTAAGGCCAACCAGGGAGAATTTCAGGATAATAGTGAGGGGGACATACTGAAAATGTGCAATTCTGAATAGAAAATAAGATGTGACCCACATAAGTAAACACAGTTATCTAAGAGCGGCTCCATTCACTAAATATAAGGCTTCAAGGAGACCTAGATTTTGAGCCCCATACTTCTTCTCACTCCCGGTAGCGTTCAGTAGGGCTCTTTCAGGCCACAAAAACTTCTCCATACCTCAAAGTATTCATCTCCAAAAATAACATATGCTAATTTTCTAGGTTCCAGGATGGATACAAGGATTAACTAAATAATTTAGGGAAAGTATATTGGATATATATGCTTAAATACTTTAATTTTTTTTCAGAAATCAGAAAAGGAAGATAAAATCAAGTCAGGATTATATAGTTAATATGACTGATTTTCATGTGAGGCTGTAGAATATGTCCCATGACTTTGTAGTTATACTTGGCCTAGCACATGTTATAACACTAATTAGGGACTTAGGAATTAACCTTTATAGCTTGTATAGATCAACAATATCCTGTATAAAATGAATCTACCCAACCTCAGTGGTGTAAGCTTATTCTATGGAAAAGACAGTTTTAAGAGTCAATTAGGAAGAGAGCTCCTTGAGTTGGACCGCATAGCCCTATGGCTCATGCTTCCCTGTATCCATGAATCTAAGGGGTCAAGAGTCTAATGTCAAAAGTGTGAGTGTGATAAATGCTCTGGACAAAAGAATAACTCAGAAATGGCTGAAGACATATAAGGATAGGGACCTCCTCTTTTAACATGTATTTATAACGCATAATTTAGTGGCTAGACACTGGGCTCTGAAGCAGGGCAGGTTCCAATCCTGGTTCCTCAGTTTACTAGCTGTTAAATCTTGGAGAAACCGTTTACTCTTTCTTTGACTCAGTTTTCTCATCTGCAGAATGAGAAACTTAACCTATCTCAGAGGATTTTCAAGTATTCAATGAGATAATAAACGCATGTGAAATACTTAACTTGATGCCTGGAATATAGCATGTGCTTGTAATAAATGCTGTTGACCTTGGAACATGTTAGAACCACATGATTGGGATGTTGGGGACAGTGGTTTAAAATATTTTTTTGGAACATGAGGAAATGAATGAATTAGTGAAGGACAGAAAACTTCTGTCTAGAAACACACTTTTAGGAGGTAATAGTGACCGGTAATTTCTATCTACTTTGATCTGTGGTGTCTCTGAAGAATAGATTAAAGCATCTACATAGTATTTATTTTTTCAACAGTGTGATACACTGAATGCTTTCTTTCCATTTCTAATGTCTTGGCTCTCACATGAGTCAAAGCCCAGCTTCCCTTCCTAACTGTGTACTACAGTTGCATAGCACTGCTGCTTTTAATTGAAGGTAATTCATTTGGTAGGTCTAAGGTAAGATAGAGAAGTGCAAATCAGAAAGGCAAGGGAGGGCACCAGGATAGACATATTGCCCAAATGCTTGTTCATTTTCCATATCATAAGACTAATGACTAAGATCTCCTCTTACACTGGTTAAGAGTTACAGTTGATTGGGATACCACAAATGAATAAATTCTCTTTTGTGCAATTAAAATACCAACCTTAAGGCAGCATTAGAATATTTTGCATAACATTTACTTCAGGTTTTCATGAGAGAGGAAAAAAAAAACACCCTTCATTTGATGCAGTTCCAAGGTCTTTCTTTCCTGCCAGGGTTTGAAAGAGTCTATATTTAAATGTATAGCGGTTTCTTCAGAGAACCACAGGCAGAGAATTAGAAGTCTGTAACTAGAAGCATCTTTTGGGGTTGAGAAATGTAAGCTATTGTGAAAGTTCAACAATACATGATGAAATAATTAAATCTTTTGGAAACGATTGAACTGCAGGTTTTCAAATAAGCAAATCTACATTTGCCATTCAGAATTCTTTTCATGGAAAGCTGGTGTGTCTCCCTCCTGTTTAGGTAATTAAAAAATCACCTGATGATCATTCATTATCACACATTTTTGCAAATGGAAAAAAAAATGTTTGGGGGCTGAGATCTTGCTTGCAAAATTTCATCCTTCAAAGGAAGTCTTTCTCCAGAAGCTATTATTCCCTATAGGAGTGGGATTAAAAGCGTTACTTCACGCCTAAGTAACGTGTGTGTTCACAGCACAGAGTGTCTCTCCCTTGGTGGCTGGGTTCCAGTGCCTGCGTTTTATGTAGATGCCATGTGCCATCCTGAAAAGCTGGACAGTTTCCAGTGGCATTAGGGTTTGGAGGAAGAGCTGTTGCTCCTTAAAACTTTACTTCTCTTATGAACATTATTGTCTCAATTTATTTTAATGCAACGAGTGGGAAAGAAGGTGGGAATAAAATGCTACACAGAAGCCTCTATCTAACCGTCCTGCTGGTTTGGGCATCGCAAAAAGTGGCACGGGAAAACCTTTGAGAGTTTGGAGCTTGCTGTGTGAGAGAGATAAAAGTAGAAACAGCAAATTGGCTGCAGTACGAATGGCAGGTGCATTTGTTCACTGGAGGCAAGTTGTCAATTTAGTTTTCAATGACCAGGTTGTCTCTCTAAGATTCACCTTTCAAAGTCCTCCTTTTGCCCTCAACTTACATCGCTGAAGCTCTGCTTCATCTTGAATCCCTATGCTCCAGGTAACGGTGACTCCTTACGTGTTTTGTTTGTTTGTTTGTTTGTTTGTTTTGCGGTACGCGGGCCTCTCACTGTTGTGGCCTCTCCCGTTGCGGAGCACAGGCTCCGGACGCACAGGCTCAGCAGCCGTGGCTCACGGGCCCAGCCGCTCCGCGGCATGTGGGATCTTCCCGGACGGGGGCACGAACCCGTGTCCCCTGCACCAACAGGCAGACTCTCAACCACTGCGCCACCAGGGAAGCCCTACCCTGTTTCTTTTGGGGAAAAAAATGTCCTGGTCCTCTTCTTTGTTTATTGCGTATTGGAATTAAAAAGAAAGAAATGGAAAACTTGCTGAAGCTAGCACAGTAGAGCAACATAACCAGAGAGAAAGCAAATGTGTACTGTGTATGGATGGTTTTGTCTTATCTTATAAAACGCTAACTGAGGGGAGGGGAACTCTCCCACAAAACACTGGGATTCTGACCTCCCTCCAACATTTCTACAGATAGCAGAGAATTCAAAGCCTTTGTTCCTACTGCCAGGATGGAACTTAAGAGATGCAGATCAGAGGAGAAGAATTCAGAACTGAGAGGCTTGTGACAGCAATCTGTCTTCACTGAAAGGAGATGGAGAGAGGTGACAGTTGTCCAACTCCCTGCCTCAGATAAGCAAGGAGAAATGACTGCTTTCTGGGTACAGCTCATCTGGACAAAAATTCATTCATTTCCCCTTTACATAAAAACACACATAACCTTGAAATGTACATGACATACATGCCAACCATTACTTATTTTTGTACCTAGTGTTATTATATTGGTTGGTCCTTCACCTCTGTTTCCATCATTATTAACTACCTTAGCAATTCCTCTTTTGAACATCTTTGGTAGAGACGGAAAAGATCACGGTAGGCTCTTCCATAAGGACTTCGTTTTAGGGATTCTAAAGTATATGGAGTGAACAAGGTCATATGATTTTAAGGCCTAGCCTAGTCAACAAAATGGCAAATTGATCTTGGGCAACAATCAAAAGAAGAGTGTACAACAAATAAGTGATTTCTGAATTGCACAGTTGTCTGGTAATGAACATCAATTTATCCAATATGCTTGTCCCAGGCTTAGCTGAAAATGGAAGAAACAGCGCTGTCTCAAAATTGTTTCTCTCCTTTATGAAATCAAAGGCCTCTGAGTTTAGGCAGGTGAATAGAATTCCTATTCAAAATTCAGTTTGTTTGCAAATGAATGACTAAACTGAGTGTTCCCCCAGGATGGGGCCTCTTCTGCCTGTTCCTGTAGTGGAAGAAGAGGGGGCAAAACTCAGATGTTTCACTTTTCAAGTGGGATTGATCATGCCATAGAAATGTGCACCATAAAGAATGAAACAGTAGAAATGGCAGTAGAAGCTAGTGCTCGATACCAACAAAAAACCTCTCAGTATTCTCAATGGATACAGTTCCTGAGATATTACTGCATTTTAATTCAGTAAGAAGCAAACAAAGTCATGAGTATGTTTTGAGTGTCATAAAAGTAAACTAAGGTATACAAAAGTAAACCTTGACTTCCAAATGGAATACATCATTTGATATAGCAAACTGTTTTAAAACTTCTTGAATGTGGGAACATTTTCTCTATGAGTATACTTGGAGCATTAACTTATGCTTGAGGTAAACTATTTGTTTTTCCTTGCCAGAGACCTCTAAACACTGCTACAGCAGAATATATATATATATATATATATATATATATATTTATATATATATATTTATATATATAATATATATAAATATATATACACACACACACATATATATATACAGATGTACACAATTTAGTTAGATTTGTTGAAGTTCATTGTACATTAAGTTAATGGACAATGTTAGGTGATGAACAGGACCTTCACTACCAGCAAACTGTGACTACCATTCTGGGGCATGTGACTCTATCAAGTTCAGGACTACCTATGCTATGTTCCCACCGTGAGAAGATGTGAAGGGATATGATAAAAATACCTATCATTTACCGAGCACTTATTAAGTGTTTTGCACTTATGAATTCATTGAATCCTCTTTATCACACAAGGAGATAGGTACCATTAATATTTCCACTTTAAAACTAAGGAAACTGTTACATAGAGTTGTGTAAATAGCTATGTTCCAGCTAGAAGCTCCAGGGGAGGATAATGATCTAATGTCTTTTTTCTCAGTCTATCCCTGATCTGTTGGGAAATTTTACACCTTTCTACACAACCTTCTAGTGGAGGGCCTCTCAACCTCACACTACTGACATTATGGGATGGATAGCTTTTTTGTGGGAGTTGTCTTACTCACTTACAGAATGTTAAGCAACACCCTGGCCACCATCTACTAGATGCTAGCAGCTCCTCTCCCCCTTCTCTTGCCCCCCAGCCAGTTGTAACAACCAAAACTGTCTTCAGACATTATCAAACATCCCTAGGGAATAAAACTATCGCTGGTTGAGGATCACTGCTCTAGAGGGTTGTGTTGCATAAGCTAAGGAAGGGCAATGATCTACCAGGCTACAGGTAAAGGTAGATGGCATGGCCTATCTTTCTCAAAGACAACGGTAGCTCCCACAGTAGAAAGACTGATTCTAAAATCAAATTACTCTCATTGTCTCAGGTCCAAGAGTAAAGTTAACTATGGAGTCTGGTTCTTAAACAGCTCTAAAAAGCATATTAATTTCATCCTTTAGGATGCTGCTCACTTAATAAAAAGGAATAAAGGATGGTTTCACCTATTACCATTGCTTTTAAAAAACACGCATCTCTGGAAACTGCATCCTTTTTAAATAACAAATTAATCAATTATTTAAAAACCTAATGTACGTTCTCGCTCGACAAGCGTCCCGTTTACCTCTCCCATGTTGAATGTGAGCCATGATGATTCTGGCAGACTAATACATAATTATTAAAGTCAGTTTAATGCCAATAGACATGAAAAGGTTACTTGTGATTCTCTACTCTGCTTGAGGGAGAAGTGATGGCACCATCTACCAAACTCACAGCAGATGTCACCTCAGCACAAAGCAACAAAACGGCACTTCCCAGGCACTGAAGCAGCATCACAGTGTGAAATACTATCCAACAAAACGTACCAGGAACACCACCATGTTATCTCGCTGCTATGCGAAGCAGACCTGCCAATAACATCTGGCCTGTGTGCAAATAGCTCTTTACGATTTGGTGGAAAATGGAAAGAATCCATTCTTAATGTCTTTCCACTTAGGCTTTCAAAGGTTCCCCTACTTTACTTCCCTGATCCCTCTTTACCAACTTAAGACAGAGGTAACGCTATTCCCCTTTTAGTTCTGGTATTTTCAAGTAAGAATGCCTTTGATACATGGACAGACAGAATGTACTCAGGGGAAATGCTTAGGGTTGATTACCTGGCAGTGTGTTGTGTACTGAGAGAAATGCTGCTCTGCTTTCAGGATGGAAAGCAATGGAAATAATAGTATGTAAATTGATGTATCTATTTCTGAAAGCTCAGCGTTATTTCCCCTTGCCCAAAGATTTCACCTCGCCTTATTAACTATTCTAACAACCCTGACTTTTTTTTTGTTTGTTTGTGTAATTCTTGTTTCCTCCCATTTAGCACATAGAAAAAAGCATTAGTAACACTCTTGGTTTTAAATGAACCCTGTTAATATTTGCCTCTGCAAGGAACTCTGGGATAATTTTGATAAATGTGGCCATGAAGCTGATCTGACAGAACTGAGTGTGATATTTGTGTGTTCATGGGGAACTGCTTCATGCACAAAACGAGGACAGACAGAGATGGCGAGTCTGGCGGGTCTCTATTTCTGAGCCACAGCTAGCAACCTAAAGGAGAAATCTAATTGTACTTAAAAAAAATACAAAACAAAACAAGCAATCCTTATGAAGATAAAACAAACCCTACTACTTTCTGATTAGTTCTGATTAGGTTATTCACCTATCAGAATCCTCAGCTTTCACAGCCCTGATTGGCCAGATCCAGAAAGCTGCAGGGGAGAGTAATGAGAACAAAACCTGGGTATGTAGAAGAAGAAGTGAACATGCGAGACTCAGGCTGCTGCGTTTCTATTTCCCCCAGCAGTGGAAGTTGCCCCTGGGAGACTAGATGTCTTGCAGGTGGGATTACATTTCCAGAATGGAAGAGAAAATAAAGTCAGGCTGTCATTTCTGAAAAAGCTTTATAGAATTTCTTAGATATAGGGTTATTCTATATACATTGGTTGCCTGAAGAGAGCCTCTCAAATGTTGTTAGCTTTAAAGTGGGATATGTAAATAAGTGGTTGGTATTGAAGGATTATGAGCCGCATAAAGACAATCATTAATTATGCTAAAGGTTTTCTAGCCTAAGCAACATAAAACTGCAAATATAGGCTCATAGAATAAAAGAGAGAAAATTTAACTTCTTTCTACAACTGCCTCCAAATGTTGCCTTTTCTTCTCTCAAATATTCTTTTATTAACTTTTATTATGAGATTTGATTCTATTTGGGGAAACGGTGTCCATTTTCTCAACACAAAAGTACATAGACAATCACAATGAGCATCTTTGAAGAGGACATTGGCAGAAAACAAGTAGGGAGTGAAGGTAATAGTGATGATGGTTTGGTGATCGTATTTTGGCAAGAGATGGCAAACCTGGGAGAACATGATAATGGGGTAAAAAATGTGTAAAACCACAGACAGCTCAGAATGCTTGTTCTTGGGGAGGGGGTAAAAAAGTACAAAAGGTGGGAATTCTTCACAATTTGGATACTCCTTAAGTGTTTCTGAGAAGCAGACTGGAAAGGTTGATGATTACACAGCTATCGTTTATTGAGTATGTACTATAATAGCAAGCCTTGTTCTAGGAATGTCTTATTTAATTACCAGATTCTTCTGGAGACATAGATATTATCATTAAACCCACTTTACACGTAATTAAACTCAGAGAGATTAACGAGGCTGCAAAGTAAATGGCGCCACTCTCATAAGACAAAAACCCAGGCTCAAGTTTAAGGTTCCCAAAGTCCCATAGCCTACAAGGTCCAGTCCTGCCTAACTTCAGAGTAGAAGCCGCCCTTTTTCTCCACTTACTCTTGACAGTTTGATCCTTATATTAGGATGTGGGAAACAGAAATCCCTTTTGATAGGCTATAGTATAAGTGAGTTGCTACCCAAGCCATTTTTCATCCATATAATTGTCAGTCTTTCTCTAAACACTCATATAAGCAACTCATTAACAATTCTTACAATTGAAAAGACACAACAAAGCTGTATTTTTTTTTTTTTTTTTTTTTGAAAATGACATGGCTCTCATCATGGGCTGCATTGCCTTTGGGGTGTGATGCAGCCCTCCTATTCTTAAGTTGGTTGCTGGGAGCCTGCACCTGGTAGGGGCATCTCCATCTGGTGGTCCAATTAGAACCCATTAAGCACTGAGTTAGACTGCCTGGAAGTGGAAAATATGGAGCAGGGAAGCTCAGCTTGGGCCCACATGACTTCACCTTTGGAAAAAAGAGACAGGAAATAAAAATAGAGCCCACACAGCCTACAGAGCAATTGTTCCTGCACAGCAACTCTGGTCTAATTGATTTGGACGCCACAGCTAATTTTCCCTCAGACATCTGTTAGCACACATTAGTGGATGCCGTTAGGTAGGAAGGCACAGTGTAGATGGGGAGCAGAGCTCAGAGGGCCTGGTTTGGGGAGACTGCAGCAGATGGAGGAATGACGACAGACAGAGTCTGCCAGCACCCCAGCCGCATCAGATACTTCTGCCTCTGCAGCAACCCTGAAAGGAAATAGTAATGGCTGGAAAGCCACGGCAGTTGTGCATAATAGTCTGATCCTTTTCTGTGTTTGCCCAAATAATAAGTGTTTTCTGAACTTCCAAGGGCAAAAGAAAGGTGCTCCAGGCATCAACAGAGCCAAAGCAAACATGAAATAAAGATAAGCACCGTCAGTGCTCCTTTTCTTCTTGCACCAAGTCCCATTCATTCTTGTATTTCAGACACAGCATTGCAGCGATGATTCCAGGGCTCACTCATACATGAGTTAGGCAAGTGATAAAATGCTGCTCAGGTCAGAGTTGTCCAAATCATCCCCCATTGCAAAGGGCTGAGAAGTAAGTCCTGTTTTATTTATTCTTTCTTACGCAGCTGTTCTCAGATACTTCACTGATGCCAGAGTGCGGTTTCTATCCTTTGGGACATGTTTTGCAGTTGAGCAAGTCAGAAAAATCATCTGATGCCCTCAAAGAAATCGCCCCACGAGCTGGTCTACACTGATGACTACTCTCCCAATGAATACATTTAAAAGATTATGATCCTCTTTCAGAAGCAGTGCAGCATTATGCATTGCAAATAAGCTGGAGAAAGAAAAGGCTGCAGCTCAGTCCAAAACAAAAAATTCCTACATATAGTCAAATACTTCTATCAGTGATATAGACCTAATCATTCCCTCACAGCTCCTGGCCTCCATTATAACATATGCCTCTAATCATTTCATTCCCCTCTGAAGATCTTTACTTACCCTAGTCTGCAAGGTAGAGTCAAATAACCTTCACAGCATGTTCAAAGCTCATTATATGCTGGTGTCAACTAATTATTCCAGCTTCATCTCCCCAGATTCCTATGTTCCTCTTACTCCATTCAAAATGGCCTACTTGTTATTTCCTGAACATCCCAGCCAATTCTATATCTATGTGTCTTTTTCTTTTGCTACCTGGACAACTCTGGGTTTTTTTCAAGGCTTTGTCCCATATCATCTTCTCAGTGAAAACGTCCTCATATTCCAGGAAAAGGGAACTGTGTGTCAACTGGAATTTGCTGATATTTCCATAGATTTTTTTACGCATTATAATGTTTTGTTTGCATTCCTATTCTTTCTTCTCCTCAACTTCCCTCCTTGGCATCCACATGAACATCTAGACCGTGATGTCAGAGCTACGTTGTTAGTCATCTTTGAATTTCCAAAATCTGGCACAGTGCTTGGCATATAATAGGCCCTTAATAAATATCTGCTGAAAGGATGGATTTATGAACAAACTTTGCCACTGAATATACTGTTTTGGTATTAGGTAGTGGAGTAACTCATTATTGGAGAAGAGTATCAATGATAGGACTTCTGAATGACAAGGTATCTCTCACTTGGTAGAGTTAACAAATTTATCCATCTTGAACAACTTTGTTATGTGTATGCGTTCTTTACATAAGATGGCAAAGAAAGAATCACCAAACACAATGTCCTGGATGGTCACCCAGTCTACCAAGGGAGGAGTATTTTGTGCAGTGCAGTTTTAAGGACTAAATTATGGTGGATTATATCTGAGACCTTGAAAAATTATTTTTAAAAAGTGGGATGACAACAGATAATGCAGAAGGTACCCACAAAAGAATACCTCTGAACAGTGTGACTTAGCTATGGACCATCCACCAGAAGAAATACAAAATAAACGAGTAACATGACTTACATTGTGACTAGATCAAATAAATATAAATGTAACAATAGTCTTTCCTGTAAGCAGCTTTGACTTCCATACTATCTTAATGATAGGAGAGGGGAGAACCAAATTGAAGTACTTATTTAGTACTTATTATATATCAGGCACTATGTCAAGTCTTTTTGTGTTGTTTTAGACAAAATATTCTCATCCCCATTTAAAAGGTTAGAAACTGAGGTTTAATGAAATGATACAACTCATCCAAGTCACAGATCTCAAGCTATTGTACCAAAATCAAACAAGTTCTCTGGTTTCAAGGCCATGACTCTTTTCACTGTGTAATAACTTTCTACTTATTTTCTGCATTATGATATGAGACAAAATAAAATATGATGCAGAGAAGACACAGGAATTAAAACTAAAGATGGCTGAGGAACTATTGAAATAGAAGAGGTGAAAGGCAGTGCAAGAATGGCTGAAGTGAGGTTTACTGCTGTAACTCTGTGGGAGCTGATGCTGTGCAAGTTCAGCTGAGCACAGAACCTCCCCTTGGTTCACTCTCAGATGATGATTAAGAGACAAATACAGTGCTTGTGTTATAGAGGATTGCAATGGCCTAGTGGAGCTCGAAGCCAGGGGTGTCCATCTGTCCTTGCTTTAATGGGATTGATCAGGCTTTGCTATCTCTGCTTTCTGCCAAATAGAATCAGAAGGCATCCATGTTAGTAATTTGGGAACAGTTTTTGGCTACATAAGTGGCTGTTAGTAGAATTTATGGACAGTAAAGCTTGATTCAGGGCCAGCCTGTAGCAAAACCAGGGAGTAGATAGTTCATCTTCTCTACTGTTCCTAAGTGTTCCATTCTTCCCAGAGATCATTAGTCAGGAAAGAAAGAATTTGAAACATTCCAGTACTTTGTAGCAAGGTGTTGGTGGCATCTGCTACCTCTTTCCTTCACCCTCTCCCAACTAAAAGCTATTTGTTGTGCAAAAGCTTTTAAGTTTCATTAGGTCCCATTTGTTTATTTTTGTTTTTATTTCCATTTCTCTAGGAGGTGGGTCAAAAAGGATCTTGCTGTATGTCATAGAGTGTTCTGCCTATGTTTTCCTCTAAGAGTTTGATGGTGTCTGGCCTTACATTTAGGTCTTTAATCCATTTTGAGTTTATTTTTGTGTATAGTGTTAGGGAGTATTCTAATTTCATTCTTTTACATGTAGTTGTCCAGTTTTCCCAGAACCACTTATTGAAGAGGCTGTCTTTCCTCCATTGTATACTATTGCCTCCCTAGAGACTGTCATACAGAGTGAAGGAAGTCAGAAAGAGAAAAACAAATACCTATGCTAACACATATATATGGAATCTAAAAAAAAAAAAAGTGGTTCTGAAGAACAGAGGGGCAGGACAGGAATAAAGATGCAGATTTAGAGAATGGACTTGAGGACACGGGGAGGGGGAGGGGTAAGCTGGGACGAAGTGAGAGAGTGGCATTGACTTATATACACTACCAAATGTAAAACAGATAGCTAGCAGGAAGCAGCCTAATAGCATAGGGAGATCAGCTGGGTGCTTTGTGTCCACCTAGAGGGGTTAGGGAGGGTGGGAGGGAGACGCAAGAGGGAGGAGATATGGGGATATATGTATATGTGTAGCTGATTCACTTTGTTATACAGCAGAAACTAACACAACATTGTAAAGCAATTATACTCTAATAAAGATGTTTTTAAAAAAGTGTTTGCCTTTTAAACTCTCTTAAATTCTGCTTCTGTAGAGTCGTTGCAATAGAGGTTATAATAGGGTGGTTACTTCTATAAGCATCTTTGCTGATTACTCATAAAGCTGCTATTTTTTTCTTTTGTTGACTGGATATGAGGGTCTCTAGCTGCCTCAGCTATTTCTGACCTCTTATTTTCTTGGATCAATTAACTATATTTTTTTTCTGAGGAAGGAGAACTCTGGATGTATAAAAATGAATTTTTAAATCAGTGATCAGCCTTCAGAAATTAGATAAAAATATCAATGTTTTCACTTTCTTTTTCTATTGCATGCATATTTTAACCAACATCAATTGCTGAACCCAAGCAGAGAGTGAGGTAGGGTTAGGTACTGTACATGTTTTTTATTTGAGCAAAGCCAGAGGTCCTGATTACTTACCTTACTTAACAGGGAATCTGTCTCTTTAAACAAAAGATAAAGTGTTCCATGCAGCTCAGGGATTATTCTTTGTGCACTGCCTGCCAAGCTAGATTGCCTCCGCTCTGCGCCCTGGAAAGCTGACCATATGAATTACGCCAGTGGCATCCTTGCCTCTGGCTTCCAGTTGGTATTGACCGGTGAGGAACACTGCTGAGAGATTTGAAGGACAGAGGAGAGTGAGGTTTAGGTATTTATTGCCCCGGCTCCTGCAGAAGTGTCTCCATGGGCTGCCTGCAGTTTCCCACTGCAGTCCCAGCTCTTGTCAGAGGCTCTCAGCACACAGCTCTCTCTTTTTCTGGCTGCTATTAACGGCTCCCTCCCATTACCTTCTTCAGAGACCTAGAGGTGATTACAGCTTCCTGAAGTTCCTAGCCCCAGGGCATTGCACTATCCCCTGTGATTTCCATACCCCCTGCCTCTTGCCCAAATATTAAAAAATATTCTCTATTAAACGCCTTTGAAATTATCCAATTTGTGTGTGCCATCTGTTTCCTGCAGGGACCCTGACTGATAAAGCCCTATAACTCAGATTTACCTTTATTTTGAAGCCTGAATATGGTCCTTGGGGAAATTAGAAAAAAAAAAAAAATCCATCCACTAAGTCATAGGGTTGAAAATGGGCAGTTTAGCCTAGAAAAGCACCAGGAAACCAGATGAATTTCCCATGCCAGATATTGGCCATTATAATGTGGCTCACATTTACCCACTAAAGTATGCTTCCCAGCCAAGGTTTTAATAGCAAAATAAAAGGTTTGGAGTCAGCTTTGCTCTCCCTAGGCCAAGGGCATATTTCCCAGTTACTTCTAAATGACTTCTTTTTTTGAAAGATCCAAAATATGAGTCGCTAGGAAATGCTGCCTTTTTTCCAACAGCCATAAAATTTATTTGTATCAGCAGTGTGATCAATGACATCTTGTGAAAGATAAATTGTGCCTTGGAAGGCCACAGCACAGGGCACACTGGAGTCCAGAATTCCAACGAGACTCTAGTAACAAGTCCAGAAATTCCAGGAAGGTGTCAAATAAGTTTTTAAAAGTGCACAAACTATTTTAAATGGTGATCTAATGAAATCTTCTTCCATGACCACCTCCAGCAGAAACCTGGTTGGCAGGAGCAGTAAGGGACATATTTCCGAGCCTCATTCCCCTCCAGAGGTATGGAATTTGCAATTGAAAGAAACCAGAGCTTTGGCAGGCACCTGGCACAGCTCAGAGCTTTGAATCATCAAGGCCGGCCCAGGAGCAGAAAGGTGAATGGCGGTGACCTCTCTTGTCATGTTTTAGCCTCCTATACATTTGGAACAAAAAATGGGGGTTTAAAATAGCTTTTTTGCAGGTTCCATGTGACTCGTCACTGGACTCAGACAGCACAAAAGGGCTGATTAGGGAGGCAAAAAAAGAGGATCTTCTCCTGAGATGACTTCCAAAAGCTGCTTCTTGCAGCACAAATCTCCCTGTGAAAATGCAGAACTTGCTGGGAAAGGCAACAGCATTCTCCCCTCTAAATGACTGAATTTTGCTTGGAAAAAAGATTTTTTAAAAAATGAAGATCACCCACCCTCCAGCTCCAACAGTCTTTACTTGAGGAGGAAATGAAAATTCAAAGGACATTCTTTCCCCAAAGCCATTACCCTAGCCTATTTTCCACTGGCCTTCAGCAAAAAATGCAGCCTCTTCTTCCCAGAGAGTTGTGAACAGTGGCTTCCTGGCCAGCTCTGGCTGCCAGTAGAGTCACAGGGAGGCCACTTCTACTCTGGGTGCCCACACAGGATGTGACAAAGGCACCATGCATGTCAGGGCTGCCAGCTGAGAGGCCCGTGTAGGTGCCGATCGCTGAAATGGTGTGGGAGCTGGGGAAAGGAATGATTCCATTTTCCTCTCCTGATGAAGTAAAATCAATCCCTGGGGGAATATAAGTGGAACAGCTGCCATCCTACCACCAGTTGCTTCAGAACGGCTTGCACCCTTTTATTCTTTAAATGTTGAGCAAAGCACAGGGAAACAAGGAGAAGTGCTAAGGTGTGAAGTGAGGTAAAGAAAACAGAGGAAGGTGAGATTTAAAAGAAGAAGGTAGTGGTAGGGAGAGAAGCCATGAGCTGAAGAATTGCAACTCCAGGCTGGTCAGTGATCCAAGTACTTCAGGACGGTGGCTAGAGGGTCAACAGTGGATGCTTCACAAGGATACCCTGACTGATAGCTTATGATTGTGGACAAAGTCCTCTGTGCATACAGCTGGCAATGAAGAGAAAGGAGAGAAAGGAGAAAGACAATGAAAGATAAAGAGAAGACAAAGAAGAGGAGGAAGAGAAGGAGAGAAAGAGAGACAGAGATAGAGATGGAGATAGAGATGGCAGAGGGAGAAGGGAGGGAAAAGAGTACATTCATCATAATTAAAAACTTAGAGGAAAACAGAAGAAAAATTGCATGTGGCTTTTGTTTTATTTCCCTCCTATTCCATAGAACATCTTGGGTTGGAGCTTTTACAAATAAGTACTCATTTTTGATTAAGGAAACATTCATATAGAATGTATACTCTCTGTACAAATTTATTATAAGGATTGCTTCCTCCCAAGATCTTGTACAAGAAACTCTTGAATAGCTTTATGCCTACAAGCCCCTGGTGGGTGGATGCTGTGCGAGTGAGGCCAAGAAGTTCAGTGTTAAAGGATACTGGGGCAACAAAACAAGACATTCTGCAAGAGTTCTAGTGTTTAAACTCCTATTAAGAGGAAGTTATTCACTTGCTAGCTACCAGTTCCCAGGCATTGAGGCTCTGTTACCCAGGACACCGTTTTCAGAGAGGGTTCACACTCATGCATCCTGGTAGCAAACAAGTCATGTGATATCGTTCCAGGGGCTCATGGGTTCCAAGACTTATCACACATCCCATTGCTAAGCTGGATGGGATTTGATTGTACATGCTCTTTGGCCTCTCTAACCTGGTGGAGAGAATCAACCGGTTCTGAAGCAAAAGTTGTTCTTACTAAAGGCAGCAGAGTAGAACGCAGAGTGAAAAGACTGGAAATGAGATTGGAGTAAGGATGTTATCCTGGCTCTGACTCAGTGGTGAGGAAAGGAAGACGGTCACCCTGAAGCCCTGTGGCACTGTCCATCATCTGCTGTTCATTGTCATCAAAAGTAAAAATTCTTCATTTACAACTTCAAGTATCTATCTTTTTATTATATTTGAGAACTATATATCCCAGTCCCAGATCTGCAGCCCTGACTGCAAAGGGCAGGTGTTCTATTCAATTAGATCATGGTTATTGAGCTTCTACCTCAAGGCACTTTGGAGAGAAACAGGCAATTTATTAATGATTTTTTTCCTACCCTCAGTGGTCTTACAATCCAGAGAAGGAGACAGGCATATAGACAGCAATAGAACAATGAAATGAGTGACACCATGGAAAAAAGCAACAAAATAAGAGTTTTGAGGAAGGACATATCACTTATGGATGCTGGAAAAGTCTCTTTGAGGAGATAGCCATTAAGATGAACAGAAACACTGCAGAACATCGAAGGGGTGAAGAGAAAATTCTAGGGGCTGAGGAACACTTTGTGTAAAGGTTCCAGGGTGGCAAAGTTCATGAGTTTTCCAGGGATAGTTTTCCAGACAAATCGCTTGGTAAGACTCATACACGGGGAATGTAAGTAAATGTAATAAGAGACATGGTTGGAATGTCAGGTTATAGAAAATGCATGTGAAAGATGAATGTCAGGCTAAAGTGTGGTACTTTATTTATAGGTATTAGTAATGTAGAATCATTCAAGTGTTTTTGCATAGAAGAGTAACAGACACTAGTGTGTTTTTAAAGGCGGCTTGAATAACAAGATGGATTGGAGGGTTTTAGATTAGAGAAAATTGCTAAATCTGCTTTTCTTTCAATCCAACAAACACTTAATGCTTAACTTTTGAACATTGTGTTGATTTCCTATTGCCGCTATAACAAATTACCACAGACTTGGTGGCGTAAAGCAGCACAAATCCATCTTTTTACAGTTTTAGAGGTCAGAAGTCCAAAATGGGTCTTACTGGTCTGAGATCAAGGTTTTGGCAAGGTTGTGGTCCTTCTGGAGGCTCTAGGGGAGAATCCACTCCTTGCTTTTTCCAGCTTCTAGAGGCTGCTCATATTCCTGGGATCCTCCCCTGCCCCTCCATTTTCAAAATCAGCAGTGTAGCATCATCAAATCTCTCTCCTCTCTGATTCTTTTTTTTTTTTTTTTTTCATCATCACATCTCCTTCCCCGACTCAGTTATGGACCCTGGTGATTACACTGGGCTGACTTGGACAATCCAGGATAATCTCATCTCAAAGTCCTTAACTTAATGACATCTGAAAAGTCCTTTTTGCCACATGAGATAACATATCACAGGTTCCCAGGATAAGGATGTGAACATTTTCAGAGTAGAGACATTATTCTGCCTACCACAGACACACTTAGCTCAGAGTATAAAGTATAAAGAAAGAGGGTAAAGTGTGATGCTCCAAGCATGAACTTCTAAAAACCTGACCTAGATTTCAGCCAGTGAAACTGACCTTATTCATAGTTTTTCTTTGGCAGATCAAAAGAGTCTGGGAGGAAGGGGCTTCAATTAGAATTTTGCTGTCCCACGTATGTATTCAAACCACTTTGCATTAACACTTCTGATCAACACTGAATAAAGATTTAACAAGAATACAAAATACTACATTCACATAATGTCATGGAAAAAGTAGAAAAATAATTTTTGCAAAAAAATAGATTAAATATTTAGAAAACCAAGATCATTCCTCTGTCCTTACCTGAAAAATTAGCAACAAAGGGTCTGACATTCATAGTCACATTTACCACTATGCGGTAATGTTCTATTCCAAGATCACAGAACAATAGTGACCTCTGTTTGGGATACTCCTTTCTAGGGCTTGAAGCTTCAAAAGGTTTAGTTATTTTTTCTTATTCTGTATTATATTTTCCATGCTCCAGGAACACGAAAATATATTCTGAAATATAAGTATAGATGATATAAGAATGTAATACAAAGATTTGTGGCCTGGGATTCAGGGAAATACCATGATGGTCCATGATTTGCTGTATGATTAGGACCAGACTAATGATCATTATCATGCCTCAATTTTCCTGTGTGTTACTCAAGTGTTAAAAAATATTGGCTCTAGGTATGGTATGGAGATGTTGTGGGATGAAAAGAGATAGTGTATGTGAAAGTCCTTTGCATAAAGTTCAAAATTAATGGACGTTACTGTCCATTCATTGGCCATATGCAGTTTGTCATGCATGGTGCTATACTGGGGATACAGTGATAATAACATGTGGCCTAAAACCAAGAGTGGACGAGCATAACCTGAAAACAAGTACAGTGAATTGTGATCAATGCCATAAGAGAACACATAGAAATTGTGTTCACTTACCTTATTTAACAGCTGAATGGTTAGAGATGAACGTGATAATTTGAGGAAACTATTTAGAATGATGTTGGCAAGTGCTCTCTAGGAGTCAAAATGGTTTCTTAGGACTTCCCTGGTGGCGCAGTGGTTGGGAATCTGCCTGCCAATGCAGCAGACATGGGTTTGAGCCCTGGTCTGGGAGGATCCCACATACCATGGAACAACTGGGCCCGTGTGCCACAACTGCTGAGCCTGCGCTCTAGAGCCCACAAGCCACAACTGCTGAGCTCTCATGCCACAACTTCTGAAGCCAGCACACCTGGAGCCCTGCTCTGCAACGAGAGAAGCCACTGCAATGGGAGGCCCTCGCAATGCAACAAAGAGGAGCTGCCACTCACCCTGCAACTAGAGAAAGGCCGTGTGCAGCAATGAAGACCCAACACAGCCAAAAATAAATGAATGAATGAATGAATGAATAAATTAATTAATTTTTAAAAAAAAGAAGCCAAAGGGGTTCCAGCCTTTGGAAGATAGCAATATACCTCGCATAAAAAAAAAAAAAAATGACTGCATTTGACAGTGTCTTCAGCTAACAGGTAAACTAATGGACAGGAATAGGGCTCTTTGCGACTCACTGTGGACCACGTTTCTCAGTCCTGGCTCACTCTCTGACCTATATCAGGATCAGTCGTATTTGTCATTCTTCGATCGTGTGTAGAAGGAATACAGAGTGATTGGATAAAAGTGACAGTAAACTCCATATGCTCCCTTTTAAAATCACTTATATAGCAAATCTGCTTAGTCTACATGTAAAGAGAGGATTTTTTGAGCTAAGGTTGCAAATTCCATGTAGGTTCTGAAATACTGTCTGTTCTTACTTCATCACTATTTCCAAAGAGTTTTCAGTAGGAGTACATCTAACATTATAACTAAGCAAAAGATGGAAAAGGAATCCTGTTTTACATTTGTTTGTTTGTTTGTTTTTCCACAGCTTTTTTGATTTGATAGGACTACTGAAGCAGTAACTACATTAAGCCCGGGGGCTTGCCTTTTATAAAATAATATTTCTTATTCCATGATTACAAAGAAAGATATTGGCTCTCCATCCTCACTCTGATACTGATTTTATTTATTTATTTTTACCTCTGGGATGCATACCTGCCACAAAAAAGAATATAAACTAAGGGATAGAATTGTCATGTAATAACAATATAATGTTTTGCATATTAACATAAAGATGATGTACTTGACTGAATGAGAGTCATTAGGCTGTGTCCTTCTCATATCGGGGATGGATAAAATTGGATCATCCTCATTTCTGCCCATTCTCTTCCATGATCAAATATATATGTTGAACTCGTTTGGGATAAAGTGAAATCTGGTACAGAGCTAGCCAGTTCATGTAGGAATATGAACCATAACTAAAAATATGATTCCAACAGATAAAATGACATAACTGACACAGATCATAACTGTACATATTATGAACAGAAAGCAGAGAGCGCAACATATTATACAAACAATCTTCAAAGAAGACTAGTTCTAATTAACTCTCTGAATGTAAAAATTATTTTTAATAACAAAGTCATCTTCAAGTTCAGAAACGCAACTCTATAAAATATGATTTCAGGGCCCTTTGCCTCCACTGTCCATATTTTCTATGCTCTGTCAATGCCTCCTTCATCTGCTAGAGATCTCAAGTGCTTACCACAGGGCTTACTTTTCTGTTATTGGAGGAAAGGTAACCAAGAGACAAATCCTCACCAAGGCATTAGGGATCTAGATTCATCATCCCCTGAGTAGTTTGCATTCATCGATTTGCAGATTCACTGAACAAATCTCAGTATCTACTACATACCTAGCAGTAGCCAAATATGACATTTATAAAGTGAATGACAGAGAAACAGCCTGATGTGCAATACAGAGGGACACAGAGTAAAACCGAGCTATAAGAATTCTGGGTGTAGCCTTTATGAAGTTAGTACACATCACTCATGCCAAAGACTGACCTTGACCATAGCACCTACTAAGACCTCTTCTGAACAGATTTCCCACTAAAGTAAGGATCCACTGATAGTCTAGTTTATTTGTGAATGCTGCAGACCCACTGGTTCCTAGGAACCCTCATTTTGGACATTGCTTTGCTTATTGGCTTTTACTACTTTTATTACTTTTACTAATAAAGCAAAAATGAAACAGTTAAGAAACTTAAATACTTGAACCAGGTACTAGATTATAGGTAAGTACATGTCAATGTGTAAAAGGTTATTTTGGTATTTTTAGTTATACATGCATATGTGATTTATCTTCATGTACAGTTATCTTTTATTTTTTACCTGCCTATCAACTCTTCTTTTATTTTTTTAATGTCTTTATTGGAGTATGATTGCTTTACAATGGTGTTTTAGTTTCTGCTTTATACAAAGTGAATCAGCTATACATATTCTTTAAAGAATTATACCTACATGCTGGGGTTATTGTACAACTGATACAGTGCTGGTCATCTGACTCAAGCTAGCCAATCAGAATACTGTTCCTCTTAAAAAGAGTGCTTGGTTAATGAGTGGGCATGTGACTGTAACAGGACCAATCAGAGTCTTTCTTTTCATGGGCTGACAAGGCTGAAGAAAGAGAAAGAGAGAAGGAGGGGAGAGGAGAAAGAGAGGGAGAGAAAGAGAGAAAGAGAAATTTACAGATTCTCCTTTAGGGTCACTTTTCCATTATATGTAAAATCCCTGAGAATAAGGTTAACATAGAAGAAATCATAGCCAAGAGGTACAGAAAGAAATGGAGCACTTATGACATCATTTGAACTGGCTCCAACCATGCCTGAACTTAAACCACCCCTATGTTTCCCAGTTACATGAGCCATACCTTCTCCTTTCTACTTAACTTATTTTGATATGAGCTGTTGCGATTGATTTATTCACTCTAAAAAACAAAAGACCATGGCTATGGTTTGAACACACACACACACACACATATACACATACACATATACATATGCATATACACATGAGATGAATGAAATAAAATAGAATTGATTTGGCAAAATGAATCCGTTTTGAAGAAAAGGGCATATTTTGTGTATGTAATATACCTGCACCTTCCTGTGTCATGTGTTAATACAGGTATTTGAGAATGAATGGCCTTTATTCCAGTGAAACTGTAATGGGGTGGCAGGATACAGTGGGAACAGCATTCTACTGGGAGTTAGAAGGGACAAAGTCTTCTGAATTACCTACAGTGAATATGTTTTACATTTTTTTTTTTTTTTTTTGCGGTGCGCGGGCCTCTCATTGTTGTGGCCTCTCCCGTTGCGGAGCACAGGCTCCGGACGCGCAGGCTCAGCGGCCATGGCTCACGGGCCCAGCCGCTCCGCGGCATGTGGGATCCTCCCGGACTGGGGCATGAACCAGTGTCCCCTGCATCGGCAGGCGGATTCTCAACCACTGCGCCACCAGGGAAGCCCCTAAAATCAGAAAATGAATGAAGGCATTCATTCAAGGAGGGTCTGGGTTCTAGTTTCAATTCTGCCACAACTGGCCCTTTGATATAGTTTCCTCCTTTGTAAAATGGGGTGGGGTTGGGGGGGTGAAGCAGTGGCTTTCACACTAGACTTAATGATCCCTAGGTGGTTTGTGGAGCATCTTGAGGGGTTGAATGTGAGATGGAGCAACAAAGTAGGGCTCCCATACCCTTCTGCCCTGCTTTCTAGAACAGCTCCAAACATATGTCTTTTATCTACTAAGTTTCAGCTTCAATTAAAGGGTTACTGTGATTTAAAATTTGGGGAGGATGGGACTTCCCTGGTGGCGCAGTGGTTAAGAGTCCTTCTGCCATTGCAGGGGACATGGGTTTGATCCCTGGTCCGGGAAGGACCCACATATGCTGCGGAGCAACTAAGCTGGTGCGGAGCAAGCCGGTGTGGAGCACCGTGCGCCACAACTACTGAGCCTGCGCTCTAGAGCCCGCAAGCCACAACTACTGAAGCCCACGCACCTAGAGCCTGTGCTCAGCAACAAGAGAAGCCACCGCAGTGAGAAGCCCGTGCACCACAATGAATAGAAGCCCCTGCCCGCCGCAACTACAGAAAGCCTGTGCACAGCAACGAAGAGCCAGCGCAGCCAAAATAATAATAATAAATAAAATAAAATTTGGGGAGGGAAAATATAAAACTACTGGGCTTGATGATCCCTAAGTCCCTTTTGCTTTTAACACTCTGAAGTTAATTTCCAAATTAAATTTTCTACCCAAAACGTAATACCCAATGCATGGAAAATAACCATTTTCTGTAATTGCTTTTACTTAATCCAAGCCTGTTGATTACGTTAGAATACTCCGAATTTTTACCTGTGTAAAGTATGGTATGTAGAAATCAAAAAAGAAAACAGTGTGAGAGCTAAAATTAGTGTTTTAGATATGTACTCAGATTCAGAACCCTGAGGGACTAGAGAAAGCTTGAACCCAATTTATATCACTGTGACATAAAAGAGGTCTGATAGGGCTTCCCTGGTGGCGCAGTTGTTGAGAATCCGCCTGCCGATGCAGGGAACACGGGTTCGTGCCCCGGTCCGGGAAGATCCCACATGCCGCGGAGCGGCTGGGCCCGTGAGCCATGGCCGCTGAGCCTGCGCGTCCGGAGCCTGTGCTCCGCAACGGGAGAGGCCACAACAGTGAGAGGCCCGCATATCACAAAAAAAAAAAAAAGAGGTCTGATAAAGATGACTGCAGACCAATGACTTATGTGTTTCTAAGACACATACAAGTCTTCAGCCTCTTAGCCACAAAGAAATGAACCAAACACAGATGAATAGCATTCATAAACTGGTTCATATTTGTTTGTTCTACTTTTCTGAGCTATCTCCCTTCTTCCTCCAGCATTTCCTATATCAAGTATCATAGTTCACCTGGGGAAAGGCACAACACAGCTCCATCAGGGGAGTCAATGGGCTGAGTCTTTTTCTTTTAACCAGGCAGAGCGAGTGTTTTCTAACATAGGAATTTTCATTCAGATCTCAGCTGTGATAACCTAAAGTTCTTGTACATGCAAGTAACCACACAGACATAAATGAGGTCTTTTAATTAGGTGTCTGGATTTCCACTGGCTCACTTGGCTGCATCTCAACTTCAGATGATGAAAAATCACCCGAACCCTCTCTGATGAAAGGCCCCTTTGCCCTGGCAGTGGGTGCTCATGTGAATCACCACGAAGGGTAATAGGGAGCCTCACTGATCCAACTGAGCCTGCAGCCCACCTGCTGGAGGAATGGCTGCCTTGCCACACCTCTTGGGTTCTCCCTGAGTTCTCCTGCCCCCAACCCTGTTCCTGGCTGAGCACAGCCATTCTGTGATTTCTGTTACATAGCAAAGCCTCCAGGCAGAATATGCTGCCAATAGTTACTTGCTATGGGGGACTGGGAAAATGCAAAGGCTTTCTTTGGGTTTTTCTCTGCCTGTCTTCTCTCTTCCCTTTTTCCCTTCTCTCCCCTCCATTTTCATCACCTCCACTCCTTTCCCTTCTCCCCTTCTCCGTTGCCTAAATCTTTTCAGCAATACACTTCTTTACTAGCAGAGTTGTGAAAGTAGCAAAATAAAAGCTGCTTGTGAACTTTTCTCTTATCCTTCCTCTCAAATCAAAGTACAAAGTTGGGAAAACTCACAAATACATCAAATCTTTAAAAGAGGCAATGCAAATACTCAGTGATGTTATAATAGCTAAGAAAACTTGAGAACTAATGAAAGGTAGTTTCAAAATCTGAGAGTGGGATCACTAAAAAGTAGGGATTAAAAAAAACTCATTCATCCAATTCACTAAATTTTAATGCTTTTATATCCAAGGCACTAGGGTATGAGAGATACCCAAATAGAAAACAAAATCCCACCATGAAAAATTAAAAAATAATAAATTTATAACACTTAGAAGTTTACTTTCTAGTAGACAGGAATATACAGGAGACATGAGACTATTAAGTCTCAAGTTCCAAGGGAAATGTAACCATTGAGAATAGAGTCAGGGTCTAGGAGAGGGCCTGGACACTTCTTATACTTACTGTAGTAGTGATACTTAGTATCTTCTCACAAGAACTTTTTAATATTTATACTTCTATTTTGCACATGAGTAAAAAGACACTCTCCTATATTAAGTACATAGTTAGTAATTAGCAGAGTTAGGATTTGAGGCCAGGTTTCTTTGCTCCAAAGCCCAAGCTCCTCTAGCATATCACATAGGAAAGAGAACTTTGCATAACTCAATTAATGGAATATAATTGAAAATGAAACTTACATAACTATGATAAACCCCTTTTCCTCAGAGGGTTTGAGGGAGCAGGCTGCCATGGTCAGGCCTTCATCTTCTTCCATGTGTGCACGTGGTGCTTGTGTGATACAGCCTAGCCTTTGTGGTGAGAGGTGGAGTTAGGTGGTGGTGCTGAGTACATCTGGAGTCCCTCAACTCCTTCACGTCTCTGCTCAAATGTCACCTGAGCCAGAGCACTTTTCCTCACACTCTAGAAATTTGCAAACACTGCCCCGACACTGCTAACACTCCTTATTCCCTTTCCTCCTTTTGCTCTGTAACACTCTCTCCATCAGACGAACTGTGTATTTTCCTTGTTTATCTTCTTTATTGGATATCTCCTTTTCTGGAATCTAAGTTCCATGAAGAGAGAGTTCTGTTTTTTTCTTAAACATCTACATACACTGCTCTATTTAGAAGGCACATAGAACATATTATATGAATAGTTACTGAATATATTAATCTTTGCTAATTTGGGGGCAGTATGTATAGTAGGAAAAGCTCAAGGATATTATTCATATTTTCATAACCTATTTTATTTGTTCTCTTAACAAACAATATGACTATACAAAATTAAGATACTGACCCAAAACTGATGACAGTTGTTTCTTCTGAGGAGAAAACTGAGAGTGGAACTTGTGGTCAAGGGAGCTTCCAATTTATCTGTGCTGTTTGAAATCTTATCATATATATTCACAGATACTTATAAAATTAAAAAGAAGATAAGTAAAAATAGGCAATGAGATGGAACCAGCTTCATTATTTTACTGTTACTACTGTTTTCCTTGATGAAATTTGCTTAGAAACTTCCAACATGCTTTGCATATGATTGGCACTCAATGAATTAATAAATAAAAGATTTTTCAGTCAATAATAACAAAAGAGTAGTGTGAGAACCACAAACTGCATTAGGATTAAAAAATATAAAAGCAAGAAATATTGAGATAAAGGATTTGTTGGGATAAAACAAACTATTAATATTTTTACATAGTCCTTCCCTAAAATCAAAATGACATAAATACAGTTTCATTTATTCTCCAAAGCCCAAGATACAGGAAAAACAGTGTGTTACTACTTTTCCTTTTCAGAGAGCAATGAAATAATAATAGTAGTAATAGTGATAATATTAATGGCTAATTCTTATTAAGTGCATATGCTAATATGAGGCATTGTACAAATCACACATACATATATATGGATATGCATGTGTATGTGCATGTCTATCTATCTATCATTTATCTATTTAATTTGATGGCTAAAATAGTTCTAGAATTCTCGGATCTGAGATTTGCATATTTCAATACTTTTAGAAAATTCTTGAACCATTATCACTTCAAATATTTCTTCTGTCTTATTCTCTCTTTTCCTTCTGGAATTTTACCATTTCATGGTTTCACATGGATTAGAATGCTTTGTTCTAGGTTTTTTCGACTCCATATTTTCTATATGTGTTTATTTGGATAATTCCTATATCTGTCTTCATGTTTTCTTATTCTTTTCTCTCTAGTGTCCCACCTGCTGATAAGATAATCAAATTAATTCTTTACATCGATGTATTTTTCATTTCTAATATTTCTCTTTGTGTCTTTTTTTACAGATTTCCTCTCTCTAAGTTCTTCACTTCTTCATGCATGTTCCTGATCTTTCCCATTAAATCCTTTAACATATGTATCTTAGTATTGAAGTCTTTTTTGGTATTTCTAATATTTGGGTCATCTCTGGGTTTATTTCTATTGACTGTATTATCTCTTAATGATGAATTCTATTTTCTTGCTTATATTGCCCCATGATATTTTATAACTTGTCAAAAATTGTGCATAACAGAGTAGAGACTGAGGTAAATAATGTATTTGCACTTAAACAAAGGCCAATCACTTCTACTTCTGGGCTGTTAATGTTGAGCATTGGGTAAATCTAACCTATAGCTGCTCTGAATTTGGACTTCATTATTTTAGTTATCTACAGTACATCACTGAGGATAAATTCTCCCAGTGACAGATTGACGTGCCTTGGTCTTAATAAGATCTGGAGGGCAAGAGGTCTTTTCTCAGTTCATCAGTTCTGCCTATGCTCAGGCAGGACTTGTATTCTTTCTCACTGGTATTAGGGGTATGGATCTCAACTCTCCTGCCCTTCCCATAATTGCAGATGGCCACTGATTTATACTCAGTGTGAAGCACAAAGTGCAGAAGGGTTTTGTTTGTTTCTTTGTTTGGCTTCTTCCTCAGACATAGAATGGCCCTGAATTTTGCTGCTGCTTTTCCCTCAAGGGTAGACTATAGATTGGCATACCTTAATTAGCATGCTTCATGTTATTGAATTTTTTACAAATTAAAGGTTTGGGGTAACCCTACATTGAGCAAATCTATTGGCACCATTTTTCCAACATCGTTTGCTCACTTCCTGTCTCTGTGTCACATTTTGCTAATTCTTGCAATATTTCAAACTTTCTCACTATTATTATATTTGTTATGATGATCTGTGATCAGTGATCTTTGATGTGACTATTTCAAAAAGATTATGACTTGCTGAAGGCTCAGATAATGGTTAGCAGTTTTTAACGATAGAGTATTTGTTATTTAAGGTGTGCCCATTTTGTTTTAGACATAGTTATTGCACAATTAATAGACTACAGTATAAACATAACTTTTCTATGCACTGGGAAACCAAAAAATTCATGTGACTTGCTTTACTGTTATATCAACATTATTGTGGTGCTCTGGAATTGAACCTGCAATATCTCCAAGGTGTGCATGTACAGCTGTCTGGTGTGTGGTATAAAGCCTGAAATGGCTCTTCCCAAACAACTCGAGGACCTTAGACTGCTTTAACTAACATCTCATTCCTTTATCTTCTTTGGTATCACTGTGTTGTATTAAATAGTTCTCTCTAACATTTAATTCCCAAATTAGCCACTGTTTTTTTGTGTGTTTTTTTGTGGTATGCGGGCCTCTCACTGTTGTGGCCTCTCCCATTGAAGAGCACAGGCTCCGGACATGCAGGCTCAGTGGCCATGGCTCACAGGCTCAGCCGCTTCGTGGCATGTGGGATCCTCCCGGACTGGGGCACGAACCCGCGTCCCCTGCATCGGCAGGCAGACTCTCAACCACTGCGCCACCAGGGAAGCCCCCTAGCCACTGTTTTTAATTCAAGGCCTATTATTATTACCAAAGTGCTTGCTAATAGCTTTGTTCACTATTTCTTATATTTTATTCCTTCCTTCTAGGTTTAACTTTTATTTTATTGAAAAACATTTCCCACCCAGGAGATGTATCAGTGAGGTGTGTGAGTGTTATATCCCTGCAGTCTTTACTGGTTTGAAAAACAATTTTTAATTTTGCTGTCAATTTTTAACAATGCCTTTACCTGTGTTGATTTCTAGGTAGCTGACAGTTATTTTCTCTCAACGCTTTAAAACAGTTATTCCATTATTTCCTGAAATCTACTGCTGCTGAAGGTCTTTAATCAGCCTGACCATTTTTCTTTTGTAGGCAATCTGCTTTTACGATGTGCTTTGAGATTTTTTTCCTTTGTCTTCCATGTGTTTCAGTTGCATCATAATGTGTCTGAATTTGTAAATGTTTTTATTCTTGCTATTTTTGATTGAATGAGATTTTTTAATGCATGGTTTATGTTTTAGGTTCTGGAAATTTTTTTCAGACCCAGTTCAACTAATATGTCTCCTTAATTTCTTCTATTTTCTCTCCTGAAACTCCTATTAAATATATACTGCAATTTATTCAATGTTCCATGTCCTATAATATTTTATTTTTCAGACGTTCCATATGTTACCAACCTGGGATTCATCCTTGGTGATTTATTTTGATCTATCTTCCAGTTGCTTAACACTCCTTCTGCTGTGTCTAAACTAGAACATAACTCTTCTGGTTTTGTTTTTGTTTTAATGTACCTATTCTTTTCTCATGATATCCTGTTCTTGCCTAATGGATAACTTGTTTGAAAATTTAAGCATAATAATTTAAAGCCCTTTTTAGATTGTCCTACAATCAGCACTTCCTCAAGTATAATCCACCTATATATTGGACTTCCACAATATATTTAATCACATCAAATTATTTCATGAGCTTTATACATTTTAAATCTTTGAATTCATCTTGAATGGAAATTATCACCTGAAATAAGCCCTACATTGAAGATATTCCCTATGAGGTAGTCTTATGATTGTTCTTGCTAGAGATATATGATAATCATTGGCCTTGAATTTATTTTTTTACATACACTTGAATGAACAATGTCAAAATGTGGTAATCCTGAGCCCAATATCTATTCATTTTTTAAAAATTTCTGAATTTGAAAGTAAAAAAGACTTGTGCAGGTATTGGTATATTCCTAGTCTCAGATCCAGGTGTTATTAGGGCTACTAGTTCTATTCTGGTTTCTTGGACAGGGAGATGGAATTACTCCAGACCCAGTTCTCATAGTGACAAGTCTTTTCTGACTCCTAGCTTAAAGTGTGGAGACCAGTTCCATCAACTCCACTCTGCAGAGGGTCTCGCATCTTACTTAGTTCCAGCTCTCACATTGACATTAAAGTCTCCATCTTAAATATATGTGTTTAGCTTTGGGCCATCTGTGAAGAATTGTCAAGGAACAACATTCCTATCATTTTTCTACTTCACCCAAGGAGGAAGACAGTGCATTTAACATTGTGCGGTTTTATAGTTTTATTAACAGTCACTAATTTTACTTCTCTTATCTAATTGAAGAGAAATGGTAGAAGATCATAAATAATATCATCTGATTTTTAAAAAACAGAGATCATAAAATGGGATTTATTCTATCATAGGACATGGATATAATTTGTGTGTATGTGTGTAAGCTTACACAGACATATCTAGTATGTTTACATTATGCCAACAGAACTACTTTCACTTCTAAATAATATAAGTATAGCATAGTTATCTATGAGTGTGTCAGAAAATTTATTTTAGAAAATATATTCTTACTTCAATAATGTAATTATTGTTTGAATTACTTCTAGAAATTGAAGTGACTCCTAAGATCTTGGTACTTTGGTACTAAGGCAACATGTATTTGTTCACCAAAACTAAATCCCAATGTTAATAATGAAAGTATGTGATTGAGGTTGGTGATACTATGTTCAGTAAAGAAATAAAACAAAACAAACACTCATAAAGCAGTAAAAATTCTTTTCTTATTGTTCAAAAATTTATCAGTAAAAATATTCTCCAAAAGAGTAAAAAGGTTACAACATTTGAAGATGAGTATACTAAAAAGAGTAGACTATTGTGAAGGATAAACATTATCTGAATTAATAAATGACTCATATTATTTATAAATTAATTCTGTTATTTATTATCACTTTGCATGTGTGTGTGTGTGTGTGTGTGTGTGTGTGTGTGTACAAATAATCACCTTGAAATCAGAGCAAATTTGTCTAATTTAATCCAAATACTAAATCTGGATATCTGTTTATGGTATCCTGATCTTTGGATTGACAAATCTAATTAAGCATTTACAACTGAGATTGCTGCAGAGTTTCTAGTAATCCCTCTGAGTTACACACAATTCTCTTTTAAAAAAACATTTATGCTGAAGAGGCAAAGCACACAAGACCCAGCCTAAGTTTTTGTTTTGATTTTTGTTTAATGAGAAAAAGAGATTATTCTCATCTGTTGTTAAAGGCAACTCAATTCATATCATACTCATCAATCCCATAGGAAAAATAAACAGAATAGTTGTGTATCCAGCTCTATGAAAGCCCAACAATGCATTGAAAACAGAAATGCAAAAATCAAAGATAAATTAAGAAATGAAGCATTTTAATGTCAATTTATGAAAAATCAAATAAAGATTATTTAATATAGACCTTCCAGTAGGCATCTATTGCAAAAAAAGTAAGAATAACCTTTTTTCTTCAGAAGGCATGGCATTCTATCAAAACTATCATGTTTCTTCTAACCCCCCTTACCTCCAAGTATCTGATTCCCCCCCTCCCCACCATGCTTTGAAGCATCCTTTAATCTACTGTTATGTGCTTTGTTTCTTGCTGTTTATTTTTGTCAAATTCTAGGTAAACACAATGAGTGCTGATGTAGAGAAGTACATCAATGGCTGATAGCCATATTTTCTTCCTTTTTAGGGTTTGTCCTCAGAGAAAGAGGGTTCTAATGAATCAGTAATTTGGTAAAGCAAACTTAATTAATAATTCTTAGAGGGATAACCTCCTCCTCTTCAGTGTCATAAGAATTTGGCATTTCCTATACGAAATAAATATAAAAACTTTCAGAAACTTAAAGAATTTGTACATTTTTTCTCCTATGGCAATCTAGGCTGAGAATTTAAGATATTTTTCTTAATATGAAAAAGGGGTAAATATTAGCCCAGATGTGGCTAACATGTTTTTAAAGTAGATAAAAAATTTTAAAAACAATGATAATACCTAATGTTAATTGAGCATCTATTATATGTCAGGTAATGTGATAAAGACTTAAGGTTACATTTTTTTTTCAATGTCTACATATGCACACACACACATACACACACACACACACACACAACTATAAGAGTGTTACTCTTAGAGTGGCAGGGACATATACACACTACCAAATGTAAATTAGATAGCTAGTGGGAAGCTGCAGCATAGCACAGGGAGTTCACCTCTGTGCTTTGTGACCACCTAGAGGGGTGGGATAGGGAGGGTGGGAGGGAGGGTGACACAAGAGGGAAGAGATATGGGAACCTATGTATATGTATAACTGATTCACTTTGTTGTAAAGGAGAAACTAACACACTATTGTAAAACAGTTATACTCAAATAAAGATGTTAAAAAAAAAAAAGAGTGTTACTCTTACATTCTCTTTTACAGAAAAGGAAACTCAATCACAAAAGATACCATAATTTGCACCAAATCACATAGCTAATAAATGAGTCAGACCAGAAAAATCATTCATATACTTTGACCTCAGAACCTATGCTCTTAAGCCACTATGCACTGAATCTTTATGGCTAAGTTTGGGATTTTGTCTGGTTCTTATTCTAAATGTCCAGTTCAAGATTATACAAAATAATAATGATAATAACAATGGTGAAATATTTAAAAATTTTACCATGCATAAGCTGGTTTTTCAGATGGACATTTTTCTGATACATAAGAACCGAATTCAGCAGCAGCATTAAAAGATGACATTTCAAAAGGGAAAAAAAAAAAAAAAGAAAGGAAGAAGAGAAATGTCTCCTGTAGATAGGTGGACAGCATTCTGTTTGGAGTTTGTGACTAAGCTAGCACAGGATTCTGTGAAGAGCTGTTCACTAGGACTATATGACCAGTATGCTGAGAGTGGGTCCAAACTATGCCCATGCCAAGCCAAATAAGAAAAGAAATTATGATGATTAAAAAATAATTTGATTTCTATAGCATTTATGATATTTATTATTTCATGAGAGTAATACCTCAAGACAGTTATATCTCTAGTTTTTTAAAAACTATATTTTCAGGTTTTTCTATATTCAGTTGATATTCATGATAACTGTTATTTGCTATAACTGTCTATGCAATCAAAATGCTGTTCCAATGACCTGTTCTGTACTAGTAGGTGATATTTGGAATAAATGCAGCCATGTGGATCACCCTTACTTTCAGAACTGTTTGCATGAACCAGTTTTCTTATCATAATCAAATCACTTATGTACTCCATTCCTCAAATAGAGACTGTATTACCTAACACCACACGTTATATAGGTATGCAGAGAAAAAGCACAGCAAGTATATTGTCTAAGCAACATTTCCAGATGGCCATTTCTCTGCCAACTCAAATTAAATATTCCCAAGAGAACTATTCACTGTTTTTTCTTTATATCCCTTCTCTCTGTCCAAGGAAGCAGCATGCTAGGAAAACAAGCAAACAAACAAATAAACAAAAATGACTTCTAGAATCAGACAGACCTGAGTTTGAATCATGGCACTATCACATATTAGTCGTGTGAACTGGGTGAGTTATTTAACCTTTCCTGTCTCCATTATTTCACTTGTAATAGGGCTGATAATAATCACACTAGAGAGTTTGTGTGAAGTTTATAGATAGTGAATGTGTCTGGTACATACAGTAGGTTCTTCAAAATGGGAGCCCATTGCATTATCACAACACTCGATGCCACTCTAGCGACATGCTTAGAAGAAACTTAGGTTCACTTTTAAACTCTATTGTTTTTCTGATAAAATTTGAATATTTCTGTTAGACATATAGTTTTCATCTGTTAAAAACATTGCCCCATCTTTTTCATCCATTAGAATTGTAGTTTGGACACCTTCTTTCTGATACGATATTTTCCAGAAACTGTCATCCAAAACATCCTATTTCAGATTATCTTTTCCATCACTGCAGATCCCGCCCATCATTTTTACCAAATTAACACCTTTTGACCTTAAGAAACTTTCAATCTCACAGTGAGTAAAGACTAAGATTCTCATCAACTACCTTTAAAATTCTTTATATGACATCCTCACCCCAGTACATCTCTTAATTACCTACCTCTTTCTCTGTTCCTAAGATCATTTCCACATATTCATGGTCTGTTTTATCTAACTCTTTCTTTAAAGACTTTGTATTTCTTTTCCTCCAAAGCCCCCCCTTCCATTTTATATCTGATCTTCCAAACAACTGTGGAAATTCCACCTGTTCCAGAAACCCTATGATATTACTATTTAAAAAGAGAAGTCTTAGCAGAGTTCATATCTGCCTTAGTAGAGCAATTCTCATCTTCTTAAGTCCTCGCCAACTTAGGGAAAAGCATCAGTAGCTCCCTTTAATGTACAAATCCCACAATTCTCTTTTTAGGCTTCGACTGGACTAAATATATTCCTTTAATATCTTCCTTTCTATCTGTGTATGATGCCTTAATATCTGAGCTTGTACCCTCCTAGAGAGCATATAATGTGTCTGCCTCAAATGGTAGCCCATGCAGAGAGATACTTCAAAAATATTACTGAAGTTGATGAAGAGGGAGATGAACAAAAATGTGGTATTACTGGCTAACTTGCAAAACACAAAACTCTACAATTCTAATTTTACCCAAACCAATTCTACCATCCTATGCCCAGAGGCACTCAAGCAACAAGGCTGCACAGCTTACACACACTGCTGTGAAATGCAGACCTCATACAGCAGCCGAGGTACATAAACATGCAAATCATAGATGTATACAGACACAGCCTTCCAACAGAGAACACCAGCTGTCACAGGCAGCAAAATCACTTCGAGGACTTGGCATTGGTGAATTGGCAAATACCCACTGGTTGTTGCTGCCCCATCAATCATGGGCCATTTGGCCAGGCTGCATTCTTGAACAGGTTTTCTCCCCCTTTATAACTCAGTTGAACTCAAATAACTTTTTTTAAGATGAGGAAATAAGCTGCTATAAAGTTTGATCTGAGTCGAATATAGGGAGTTTATTGTTCTCTGGACACATCCTTTCCGGTATCTTTGCCATTTAAACAAAACTATACTCCCTATGTTCATCCCTCACCAAAGAAAACAAAATTAAAATATCAAGCTAATGTTTCACTTCTCTTTATTAAAGAATTATTAGGAAAGATTCTTCTGGGATTTGGATAATGAAAATGTGCAAAGTTTAGCAGTTCGTTCACTTTTTTTTAAGAGACTATTGAAGACTATCGTTCCAGAAAACTCTAGACCCTGAAGTGATTATCACAGTGATTATGAAATGCAAGTGGAATGGGGAGGATGAAAATATATAGTACATATTGACAAACCTGTGGTACCCCCAAAGTCTATGGAAACTCCAGTTTAATGGGAAAATGAATAAGAAATTTACTTCTCAACAAACAACAAAGAATGGTTTATAACCATAGAGGCATTCTGTGAGAAGTAAATACATCATCGATTCTAAATAGCAGTGTTATCCAGCCGAGAGCAGATCAATGAAAGTTGCATAGGTTTTCAGATCCTTCAGGATATTAAAGAACAATCCCATTTCCCCCTTCATAAACCACTACTTCCAGAAGCATAATTTAAAATGTGCCATAAATCATTATCTGTTCAGCAACCAATCAGCATTCAGGAAAGTTATACCCACCCCCTTCTTCGGCCTTGGAACTATCTGAAACGTTCTCATTTTTGTTAACTTGTAGGCCTGGTACAGTTCTTCTGACTGGACACTTGATAGAAAATAATGTTTTCTTTCAGATTTAACATTTTTTCATCACAGCAAATACTAGAAGAGAAACTGATATTTTTCTTTGGAAAACTTAAAGCACTCAATAATTATTAGTTGGGTGACGTTTATTACACCCCTTGTAAAGAAGTTTTATTGCTTTAAAGAGATTTATTGCTGTTTCAAAGATAGAGGGAACAGGGTACAGATAATTACAAAGATTTGCTCCTTCCATACAAAGGTAAGGTGAAGAATCACAATGAATAAAGACTAGGATTTTCATCAACTCTCAACATTCTTTACATGATTTCATCATCCAGTGTGAACGGGGATGTTATTCCCCTGTGAACCTGGATGTTTCTATTAGAAAGTAAGACCATTAATCCATCATCCAGTACTTTCTGAACCTTCTATTTTCTGAAGTTCTATGTGGTTTCAAAGAGAAACAAAGCACAGTCTGTGAATGGTGGGATTATATACCTTTAAAGGAGATAAGATGTATATTCAAATAGCCATGTTATAAAGTGAAATGTGATATGTGTTCAAAGAGAAATAAAGTACTTCTAGTGTTAGAGAAGAGAGAGCTTGCCTGTGGATGGTAAGATCAAATGATCCATGATCTGTAGAAACCACTCCACATAGAGGGCACAGGGTGATTTTTAACAACTCTTTGGGAACATGTTATTCCCTAGCTTAAAATCTTCAATTGATTTCTATCATACTTGGAATATCCACACATCTCCCCCCCAAAACAAAGGAAAACAAAAGCCCTAGCATACCTGCAAGGCTCCGTGTAACTTTGCTGTCTCCTCTTATTTCCCAACCCTCTTTACTCACCATGGTCCAGCTCATTGGCCATATGCCCTAATTCTGCCTGGAATACCCCTTCTCACATTTCATGCCTGCCTAACTCTACTTTCACAACTTTGGAGAAGAGTTTGTCCAGGGATCAAGTATGCACATAGGGAGAAATTTGTTTAGAATAATACGTTGGTTAAAATCATTCCGGGCTAGACTATTCTGTGTGCAGCTGTGAGAAGCTGAAAGTTTTTGAGACGAGGAATGTTAATATCAGGGCTATATTTCACAGATATCTAGAAGTGATAGGACAATTTAGAATACAGAAAAGTGGGAGCAAGAGGTACAACTTTTCTTGAAAAAAAATTATAGGAAACAGGTAATGATGGGCTAAATTAGAGAAGGTAAGAAAACATGATTCACAAAATGTGTGATTGATTGAATGGAAGAGATAGATGAGGATGGAGAAGTTAGAAATAGTCCTGTTTTCAGGGAGGAAATCAGAAGGAAGAGGAGAAGATGCTTTGGAGGGAAAGATTAATTTTGACTTGAGCACAATAAATATGAAGATAGAAAGAAACGTTTACATAGTATTTCTACAGTAGGATTTCCCTCCCCCGCAAAAAAGGGCAAGGTTGCTAGTGGAATCAAACTATACAGATGTTACATCAAAGATGAGGTCATTGATAGACAAAATCTGGAAATGAAGAAGAAGCAAGGATAGCTCTCATGAAACATACAGAAATATGAAGATCATACACCTAGAGGACTTCAAGCTGACACAGTCTGAGAGACAGAAGGAACACTAGAATAGGGCATTATTTCAGGAAATAAGGAGAAAATAAATTGCAAGAAAAAAGAGAATCCTTAGTAGTGTGCCTAAATAGAAGTCAAAGAGAATGACAGAAGAAGACTGGCTCTTTAAAAAGCAGGAGCAGTGGGAGGTCATAAATACAAAATAAGAAGACTAGGAAAAGCTGTTTTAAGCAATTGAGTTGAAAATCAGCAAATAATGTATGGAGAGATTTCCAAAAAACATGAAGAATCAGCTGAGGTTAGCGTGACTTTGTAGCATACTCAATTAAATGTTATAACATCCCATTTCCTATACACCTTTAGATGAGAGGGAGAAAAGGAACATGGAAGTTACTCATCAGTAGGGGCTGGAGAGGTCAAGACAAGATAAGATCAAATAGGCTGGAATTTAGGGTGCCAGTAAGGAGGCCACCGAATTGCCAGACTGTGGACTCCAGCCTGGGTAAACAGGAAAATGAAACAAGTACACGGTTAAAGTGGCATCCAGGAAATCCAGATAGAAGGGGTTTTGTTTTGTTTTTATGTTTTGTTTTGAAATCAGGATGGGACTTAGAAATTTTATGCAGGAAATTGTTTATGCTACAACTTTCTTGATCTGAGGAGACTGACAAAGTTCTTCTCACACAAAATCTTTTTTCCTCCTCCCCAAGACTTTGTAATTGGTGTGTGTGTGTGTGTGTGTGTGTGTGTGTGTGTGTGTGTGTGTGTAACATTATCTTTATATCTCTTTCAGACAGAATATATCTTTGCAAAGTGTAAGAAATTAAGGCCTTATCGTTTTAGAATAATGATTTTATGACTGCTTCCACCATAGAAAAAAGAAAAAATTGAAGAACACTTAGGTGAGAGAATAATGGAGGGTTGAAGGAGAAAAAATAAATAAAAAGGAAAATAAAATGGCACCAGAAGTTGCTAAAGAGAAATTTTGCTCTCTGAAAAATTTTATGAAAGCCTGTCCTTCCAATAATCATGAATTTATTATTTTAATTTATTATATAATGATTTTCCAGATATAATGCATGTACACACACAATAGAATTTGAAAACTAAATAATATAATTTTACCTATAAAAACAACATTCAAAAAATTAATGTAAAAACTATTTTGGTATATTTCATTCTATCTTCTTTTCCAATGGATGTATGAATGCATATGGTGTAAGTTGTATATTTATTATAGTTTATAAAACTGAGGTTATAGATTATACTGTTTTGTAACCTGCCACTTCAATTAACCATACATTGCAAATATGTTTATTATATAATAAAATGTTTTATAAATCATGTCTTATAAAGCATGATAGTTAATAGCTGCTTAGATGCATAAATCAGAATTTTTAGTTGGAAAAAACAGAAAACATCTCTGGTTGTCTTGTGTCTGTCATTGCAACTAGGAAGTGTGCGAAACCAGAATCATACCCCAAAAGTTTTAGGGGGCCAGAGGCATGACTACTGGTGAATGTAAACATGAGGTGACACAGCTCTCACCACCACCAACATGGCCCTAGATCCAGGCCTTAGTGAAACATTAGTGATACAGCCATTCCTAGATAAACTCACTATGGATGCCACCAATTGCCTGAACAGATTCTCTTTGGTCCTGCGTTTCTGGTATCAATAATGTCTACTAATAATTCTGAGCCTGGGGCAGGTGCAGTGGAGTTTCAAGGCCTGGATCTCATGACCAAGCCCCAGTTTTGAGGGTATTTGAATTTTATTTCAGCTTTTACTCTGGGTGGTAATGTCTGCATCCCAACAGTACCGAAAGGAGGGAAGTTCCTAATCACAGGGAAGAGGTTTGAATGTTGGGCAGTCATTCTCATGTCCATTATGATAGTATTTCTTCTTATGAAATGACCCCAATTTTACTTCCTCATTCCTTATTCTGAGTATTTCAGGTGTTTTCCAGAATTTATTTTAAAATATTGGGCTGGCCAGAAAGTTCATTCGGATTTTCCATAAGACAATCCCAAACGAACTTTTTGGCCAACACAATAGTTCTGTGATGACCACTTTGTACAAAAATCTGTGTTTGCATTTCAGAGGATTTTCTTTCTACATATGCACAGATATGGAATTACTAGGTCAAATGATACAAATATAGTTAAAAATTTTGATAGACATCACTACATTACCCTAGCAAAGCTTCTACTAATTTACAATCTCAACAGGGAAATATACAAGTGTCAGTTTTCCTACTGATTTGCCAATTCTGGCTAGCCACATTCTACTAACACTTTCCCAGTATTATTGGTTTAAAAATAATAATTTATTACTGTCTTACTTTACATTTCCTTGATTATTAGTGAGATTTTACAGTTTTCCAGATGTTTGCAATTTTCAAGGATCCTTTTGTAAATTGCCTATTTATGTCCTTCAACAAATTTTAGTCATATTTTCTGTGTTGATTTTTTTCCCTCTTTATTGATCTGTTGAAATCTATTCATATACCAATGACATTAAGGTTTTATCTGTTACATAGTTTGTCTTTAAATCTCTTTACCCCTCCTCTTAATTTTAGATATTTATATATGTATTTATTTATTTTTTCTTTATGTTTTTTTTTACTTGTTTTTATGCTGAGAAAGCTTTCCTCACTCTGTTCAGATACATATTTATTGATGGTTCTTTTAGGCTTTTCCTTTATTTGATAGACATCCCTACATTCCCCTATGCAAAGTTTCCACTAATTTACACTCTCAACAGGGAGTTATAAAAGTGTCAGTTTTCCTTTTCCTTTATTTTCTGTTTTTAAATCTTTAAGGGATCTGGTATTAATTTACATGAGTGGTTGTTCAGTAAAAATATAATTTTATTTTTTCTTTAATTATTCAAAACCATCTGTTGAATAATCACACTTTCTCCATGATTTAAAAAAAACCTGGATCTAATGTATGGTATATGTGGTAGTGTTTTATGCATTTTATTTATATCCACAGACTTGGTCATTCTTAAATCAAAAATACACAGCTTTTGATAAGTTTAGCTTTACAAAATATGTTAGTACCTAGAAGTAGATTAGAAGTCTTCCTGACCCCAATAAAACAATTTTTAAAAGTGTATTGGCTATTTATGCTCACTTTTTTGGGTTTTTTTGTTTTTTTTTTTTTTTTTTTTTTGCGGTACACGGGCCTCTCACTGCTGCGGCCTCTCCCGACACGGAGCACAGGATCCAGACGTGCAGGCTCAGCGGCCATGGTTCACGGGCCCAGCCGCTCTGCTGCATGTGGGATCTTCCCGGACCGGGGCACGAACCCGTGTCCACTGCATCGGCAGGCGGACTATCAACCACTGTGCCACCAGGGAAGCCCCCTCACTTATTCTTTATAATTAATTTGATAAATTTAGCATAATTTCAATCAAAAATCCCCCAAAGTAATTTTTAGATATATAAAAACAATTAGATTTATCTTGGGGAAAATTGTCATCTTCACGTTATTTGTGTTGCCATTCAAGAATGAAGTATTTTCTTTCCATTAAAGCAAAAACAAAAGCAAAACAGACCAAAAAACAAAACCAAAACAAACAAAAAAAACCCTTTCCTGCCAAGTAAAGTGATATCAATCTTTGCTTTTAGGTTCTCCATATTGTTTATTTAATTTATTCTTAAATGCTTTATACTGTTAAAGCTTTGTAAATAGGCATTTTATAGTATATTTTGTAAGTGTTTATTATAACCAAATATAAAAACTATTGATTTTACATGTTTCTTCAGATAACTGGACAACTTATCAAACTGCTATTAGTGCTAATATTTTTGGTCATTAATTTATGAGGGTTTTCTTAAGTTAGTAATCACTTTAGTTGGAAATATAGTTAAGTTTCTTTTCTCCTTTTCCACAGCTAAATCTTATTTTCTTTCTGCAGATTAGCTTTTACTTTTTTAAATTAATTTTTATTGGAGTATGGTTGCTTTACAATGTTGTGTTAGTTACAACTAACTCTTTTTATTTTCTTGTCCCATTGCATTAAGCAGAACCTCCAGAATAATGTTAAATAATAATAATGATTGTTGGTATTCCTGCCTATTCCTGAATTAATTACTGTTGAGGCTACCCATCTTTTTCCCATGTTAAAAAAGACATCCTCTATAATTAGTTCATGAAATTTGTGAGTATTTAATAAAATTGAGAATAGAGATTGGTTGCATTATATCATACGCATTTTTGTTGGTTATTGGGATTACCTCATGATTTTTCTCCTTTGACTTTTTGATATAATATATTTTATTCATATATTTCTTTATAATGAATTATGCTTGGAAGAAATCCTGCTTGATTAGATAATATTTAATACAATTTTGATTTTTATTCACTAATATTTAATCCTGATAACCCATCTTAACTATTACTGTGCCTGTTTTTAGTTTTATTTTAAATTTATTCCAAATTTGCAGAAAAATTACAGGATCAATACAAAGAAGTCCCATATACTCTTCACCCAGAGACTCCATTCAAGTTTTCTCAATTGTCCCAATAAAGTCTTTTCTAGCAAAATGATCCAGTGTGAGATAACATATTATATCCAGTATCATATTATGATAAACTAGGGCATTTCTTCTGTCTCTTCTGAATTTCATGACCTTGACATTTATGAAGATTACAGGCCAGTCTTTCTATAGACGTCCTTCCATTTGGGTGTGCCCAATGTCTTCTTATGCTTAGACTCAGGTTTTGATAGAAATATCACAGAAGTGATGCTGTATTCTGCTCATTGTATCCTATCGTTTGGCACATGATTCCAATTTGTCCCATTGCTTGTAATGTTAACTTTGATGTCAGCTAGATTTCTCTACATTTTAGCCTTTTTAATTCTTTTTTTCCCTTTGTAATTTGTAATGAATACTTTGTGGGGAGCTACTTAGAGATTATGAAAAATATCAGTCCTCATTTCACTTTTACCTACTAGTTTTAGCCTCCATTGATATTTCTTGCTTGAATGAATTATTTCTGCAATTGTTGCTAAACAATCTTCAATTCCATCATTCCTTCTACATTTGTTAGTTGAAATTCTATTATATGGAAGAGTTTTATATTCTCTTTATTTAATAACTATCGTTTAATTTCTATTACTATCAACATTATAATGTATTGCTATCATTTATTTCAATACCCAAATTGTCCCTGAATTGGTCAGTGGAAGTCCATTTCAAGTTGGCTTCTGTGTACTTTGGACATACCTTATTTTTCTTTGAGGACTACCTTACTTTCTGGCACAAAGGATGCTCCAAACTCACATTGTTCCTTCCTCACCCCAGCCCTGGAATCATCTACCTTTTCTAGTAGCCCTTGCTCCTTTTCGTGGAGAGTGGTATTTTAAAAACAACATCTGGAGGATAGGTATGCTCATTGCTACTAGTGTGTAAGTGCTCTCAATGTGTGAAGCTAGGAAATATACATACACATTTAATCTATATTTCTTTCTTTCTAGGTATCCATCTTCTATTAAAATTCAATGAATAAACACTTATAACTCCAGTTTCAATCCAACACCACAGGGCTCATTTTAGCTTTCCCCTTTCCATATTTATACTTCTTTTCTCCAATAATAAGAAACCGGTTATCATTATCCTCAATATATTTACTAACTTGCTCAACTCTCTTAAATGTAGCCAAGGTCCTAACCCTCCACGACTGCCTCCCCACTCAGATGCCCTTCTTTTGTGGTCCCTGGGCACTGTAGTAGTTGTATCCCCTTAGAAACCCTCCTTGGGTAGATCCTGGCACAGGTTGGGGCTGCTTTCCCACTGTACTCCAGCTTGCCTAATAGTTTTTTCACTAAAAAAAAGGAAAGGGGACTTATTGTCTTTTGCATATTTTATCTGTCACTGAGGCAGACCTAGGATTTGACAAATTAAAAAAAAACTCAAATCATCTCATTGTCCAAAAATGTTACCTATTTATAGCAAACTGAAAATGATGAAAGTACCCATATATTGAAAAAATATATATATATATGCCATCTGTCTTGACTTTTAGATATATGAATTCAAAAAATTGCCTTTAAGATTTTTAAGAGTACACAGGGTTTTTTGTTTCTGGGGGGGGTTCTTTTTGGTAATGTATAGAAAACATAAATGCTACAGATGATGATAATTTATGGTAGCTTATATTACTATTTGAAAATATTTGAAAGAGTAGCTTTCCTTATCTTAATAGGTAAAATGTCTGTGTAAAAACTAGCACATCTGTGAGTAGCCACATAGATATCATGTAAATATAAGTAAAAATAACTGTGGCATAGACTGGATGTAGCTCAACTATATAGCAGATGCAGATCCAATACAATAAATGCCCACTCCCAAATTCTTCCTAATCACCATCAAAATTCTGACCAGAAAGTATTAAAATGCTTATTGGTGTAATGATTCAAGAATATACTGAATCTTTGAATGCAGCTGAACATTCATTGGTCTGTGTCTCCCATTCATGGAGTCTGTGTTTTTACACTGAGCCAGCTCTGGGTACTAAAATAACTTTGTCTCTCTTCTCTTATTTTTCTCATCTTCAAGAAAGACAAAATGTAGGTTAGAGCAGAAAGTATGTGGATGTTAATAGTGGATTTATTTTAATAACTAAAAGGTGGACTGCAGATATATATACAGAGCTTGGAGATCGCAATTAATTATGAGTGGGTGGGCTTGATTTAGACAAGACTTGAAGTCCTTCCTACAGGAGGACTATCAAATTAAAACTACATAAGGTAATATTCTCAAATATTTTAGCCCCAAAGTTTCACTTCTTCCCATTACATTGGCTGTCTGATTGCTGATGTGGATAGTGATGTCCTTAAAGTCTGAACCTGACCTATTAACAGCTAATCAAGAGGCTATTGTCTGAAAAATTAACCTGAAGAGCAGGAGAATTAGTAGACTTCCGCACATACAATCCAAATGAGAATTCCAAGTAATCAGTAAGATTCTCAATAATCAACAGAATTAACCCTTAGATAAAATCTAACTAAAGAAGGTTTTGAATTCTTTATTTCATTAGAACGTTTAAAACTTGTATAGAGCTCCAGGCTAAGTTGAATTGGAATGCAGTGGCAAACATTTTGTATGAAATTTTGTAGGCAATGTTAAGTTATTGAAAAAATAATCAATGCAACATGATGCTAATTAAGGAAAGAAAAGAAGAAGGATGGAAGGGAAGGAAGAACAAAGGAAATAATGAAAGAAGGAAAGAAGAAAGAAAAGGACAGCTGCTAGGAATTCTGGGTAGTAGATTTTGGTCAGAATTAGGAATGTTTAATACGATTATAAAATGCACCCAAGAATTTAAATCTTAGAAACAGTAAGTTCTAGACTAGTAATCATGAAAAATTAAATGTTTCATAACATTTGAATTTTCAATTATTAAATTAAGAAGGAATCTACAGACAACTGTAAGTCAATATGAATATTATAGGATTAATGAGATACAGGAAATGTGGTGTTTTAAGTGTGGGAATTTGAAAAGATAGACCTAACGTGTCATGTCTGGTCTTACGAGTTGACTTTCATATTTTTTCCCATAGTTATATTGGTTTAATTCAGGTAATTATGCAATACAGTTCCCTACAAGCAATGGAGAGATTCTCACAATCCATGTGTGTGATTTGAGTCATAGTGATGAGAAAAATTTCTGGGATTCTATTTAATATTATAGTGAAATTTAAATATTAACTAAGAAATGCATTTCAAAAACTCCAAAACGCTTTTAAAAAATTATCTCCAATTTTAGTATATGCAGGTTAGGCCATTTTGAAAACAATATTAACCAAATTAGAATAGCATTAAAAGAGAGCAAAAGACTCATCATGGAAATTACCACTCTAGTATGGGTACTGGACTCAAGAATAATGTAATAAATAAATTGAAAATATGATAAATGTTGTAAAGTATGGTAAGTGAGATATTTAAAAATAAGATTCACATTAAAAAAAAATATCATCATGTCAGGATGTCCACTGTATTCACATACACATGGAGATTTACCCCCCGCACAGGTGAATTCTACCATTTATTTATTTTTTTAACATCTTTATTGGAGTATAATTGCTCTACAATGATGTGTTAGTTTCTGCTTTATAACAAAGTGAATCAGCTATAAATATACATATATCCCCATATCTACTCCCTCTTGCGTCTCCCTCCCACCCTCTCTATCCCACCCCTCTAGGTGGTCACAAAGCACTGAGCTGATCTTCCTGTGCTATGTGGCTGCTTCCCATTAGCTATCTGTTTTACATTTGGTAGTGTATATATGTCCATGCCACTCTCTCACTCGTCCCAGCTTACACTTCCCTCTCCCCGTGTCCTCAAGTCCATTCTCTACATCTGCGTCTTTATTCCTATCCTGTCCCTAGGTTGTTCAGAACCATTTTTTAAATTTTAGATTCCATATATATATGTGTTAGCATATGGTATTTGTTTTTCTCTTTCTGACTTACTTCACTCTGTATGACAGACTCTAGGTTCATCCACCTCACTATAAATCATTCAATTTCGTTTCTCTTTATGGCTGAGTAACATTCCATTGCATATATGTGCCACATCTTCTTTATCCATTCATCTGTCAATGGGCACTTAGGTTGCTTCCATGTCCTGGCTATTGTAAATAGAGCTGCAATGAACATTGTGGTACATGACTCTTTTTGAATTATGGTTTTCTCAGGGTATATGCCCAGTATTGGGATTGCTGGGTCATATGGTAGTTCTATTTTTAGTTTTTTAAGGAACCTCTACACATGGAGATTCTTAATGTTACAGGTAAAAAGAATATTGGAGCCACTTTCCTCAGGGCTCAAGAAGCTGAGATTAATCTCTGTTTTCAATGAGTATACAGGTTTATTTTATTTTACTTTTAATTTTTCTATTACAAGGCCCTAGTACCTGCTTTGCAAAGTATTAGATATAATTTGATGCCATGTCATATGGGAAAATGAGCAGGCAGACAGCATCAAACCCTGTCATTGATTGCTTAGATTTCTAGAACAGTAGTTCTTGGTTTTTCCACATGTATCTGAATCACCTGCAGAGCATAATGTATTCACAAATTCTGGCTGCATTCCTAAGGCTTCTGATTCAATTGTTCTGCAAGTGGTTCTCAGGAATCTGCATTTTGAAAAGTATAATATACCAAACTGTTGACTTTTATGCAGTTTATGTAAAGATCAGATGAAGAGAAATATTGCCTTAACACAAGTGCCTCCATCTGTGGCATGATCAGAAAAAACAGGCCATCATTGGAGGGTAACCTATGGAGAAGAAATGGACATTATTAATGGGAAAGATTCCAGAGGAATCTGTTTATTTTATTGAAGTTAAGGGTAATGTTTTCTCAATCTTTGAGTTTAGAATCTGTAAAGGAGGTGGTGTAGGAACCAAAATATCTGGCTTTAGAAATGGGTCTCATCACTTATTAAGTATCTCAAATGAATGTGTATATTTGAATAGACTTGGCTTCCACAGATGCAACAGTTACTATCACTAATCACAAGTGATCCCAAAGGTCATTATTGATTTGTCTATTTGCTGATGCAAAACTTTCACCTGTGTTCCTCATGAGGCAGATGTTTGGAGATGTCATTCAGCTAAAGATTGAGTTTAGCGGACCATGCAGCATATTTATTTCAACACAGGTTACTTTGTGTGTAATGATCCTCATGAACTGATAAAAAGAAAAAAAAAACTTACTTTCTCTCTGAAAAATAGTCACCAAAATAAGAGAGAAAATATTGGAGATGTTGAAAAGTCACTAACGTGGTGGGAATATGTAAAAAGGAAAGTAAGCTTCCAGGGGAAATGGGATGCAGGAGAAACGTGGGGGGACAAACACTTAAACATTCATAAATTTGAGATTTTTGAAGTCTAGAGAAGTTTCATGTCTCAACCTTTTTTTTTTTTTTTTTTTCAGCTTTGATACCTGAAAATGAACAGTTTGGGGAGAGGTGGTTTTTTTCCACAGGACTAGGCTAGGTAAGAAGCCATAGAGGGCCTAAGATGTTATCGTGAAAGTTAAGGTATTTGTCAATCTACCTTTCCTGTCTCACACCCAAGAAGATTAGTTTTAGGAATATTGGGGGGTGTAACACTTAATACTACCCGAAATTGAATGAAATTATGCAGGATTATTTCCCCAGATGTTCTTAAGGTACATACTTCTTTTAAAGTAGTGGTTCTCAATGTATGGTCCCTGCCCTAGAAGCATCAGTATCAGCTGGGAAATGTGTTAGAAGTGCAAAGTATCAGGCCCTATCCCCAGAACTACGTAATCAGAAATTCTGGGGTTGGGGAGTACCACCAATCTAAAATGGAATTTTACAAACTCTCTATGTGTTGCTGATGCATGCTGCATGTTGTCCTCAGACATCCTTAATAAGTGTAGCTAAAAACTTAAAGGTGATGCTGGTCTAAGAAGCCCTTTAAAATCCTAAAGTAGTAAAGTGAAAGACTGGATGCTAAGGAAAAGGACAACTGAAGAAAATGGATTGGACAGGGACCTGAATAACAGCTAAAAGAGCCTTCTGCAAGGGTAACAGGCAATGGGTGGAAGGAGTTGTTAGACTCTGCACAGCACCTCAGGCAAAAGCGAGCCTCATGAGAGATACTCGAGCAGCAGCAGCAGCAGCATGGTTGCTGTCACAGTGGTTATCATCATCATCATCATCACCATCACCACCACCACCACCACCATTACCATCATCATCATCATCATCACCACCACCACCACCACCACCATCATCATCACCATCATCATCATCATCAACATCACCACCACCACCACCATCACAATCATCGCCATCATCATCATCATCACCATCATCATCTTACTGGGTGAGAACTCATGATCTCCAGACACTGGGCTAGGGGCTTACATAATCATGTAATTTAATCCTTACAATTCATTAAGGAGGGTTTAAAATTTTAATTTTATCTCTATTTTACATAGGACAAAACTGAACCTTAGATAAATCAAGTGGTTTACCCCCAAATTTATTTAAGTAGCAAGAAGGAAAACCAAGATTTGAAGCCTGCTTTCTTAACTGCTATTCTTTAGTAATATATCACAGCATCTTTGAGCTAAAGGTGGCCTCACCAAGGGCAAAGAAAAAGAATACAGTATTTATTTAATGACTAGTTAAGTGGGAGTTGCAGAAACCATGTATGGTGAACAAGGAAGAGCTTGAAAAATTCAAAAGACCCTTATATTCTGAAGGAAGGTACTGTGGAATTGGAGGAAAGAAGAATGGCAGCATCTTTGATGTGGTGAAAACATGTAGAGTTGAGGCACAGAGTGGGAAGCAGTGTGAACAAGCAGCATGAAGGGGTGGACCAACTGACATAATCACAAAGTTGACTGTCCTAAGGGGAAGCAAATCAGCCATCTGGCATGAAATATCAAATGCCAGCATCCATATAATTGCCAAAAAAATCCCCCTTCATAACTCAGGCTTAAGGAGGAGACAACCTTTCTTTATTGCCCTTACAAGAACAAGCTTTGTTGCTCATTTTTCTTTTAAAGCAATATGGTTAAAAAGAAAACACTATAATATCTTGAATCAAACAGATATGGGTTTAAAACTCTTTCCTAAGCCAACAGGCAGCCTTGGACAGCTCCTTATTATTTCTGAACTTCAAGCTTTTTCATATTTACAATAAAGTTATTAACACCCACTTAATAATAATATTATTAGAATCAAATGAGATAATGAATGAACAGTACCTGGTATTTTATAGGTCCTTCTCCATCCCTTAATATTTAGTTAAATTTAATAACTTAATATTAAGTTAAATTTAAGTTAATTTCACTTGTGCTGACATGGTATAAAGGTATAAGCAGTATGATCTAACCTAGTTCTAGCTCTAACTCTCAAGATGGTTGTCTTTGTAGCTATAAAAGTGCATACATGAATAAGAAAAAAGGAGGAAGGGCTTTGGGCATTTGGCGCTAAGAGCTCAGACAAATATAAATCTGGTAGTTCTTAAAAAGTCATAGCAAAAAAATTTCCATTCCAGTAGAAAGTGCTTCAAATTTGATTCCTGGTCTGCTTGGCTCCAAACTACTCCCTGAATTCTCTGTGTGATCTGTAGGCACTAACCTAAATCTAATTAACTTCTGTTTCCTCATCTAGAAACCAAGGAATGTAACACTCAGATTGCCCAATGTTATTCCATATAGGACAATACACATTCTCTAGTTGTGGCCTCTAGTAGCTTTCCAATAATATTAAAGGCTGTGAAGGTAAGGGGCCTTAAGTAAACCAGTTATCTCCCTTCCCTCTGCCATTAAATGACATAGAACTTCTTTTGTTTTGAGGTGTGTGTGCGTGTGTGAATATGTGTGTGTGTGTGCTTGTGTTTTGAGGGAGCTGATAAATTAACCCATTTACATATGTACACATCAGTAGTTATGTTTACACACTTAAATGGGCCACCTGAGATCCAAACCCTGGTGTCTGTTATTAAGAAACTCAAGTGCTCTCCACCATACTACAAGGAAAGCATTCTATGCTTTGACTGTGATAGGAACTTTACAAGTCAGTAGACATGCCTTTTACAAGGAATAAAATGAAGCTGTCAGCCATTGCAAATGGACCAAGAGAGTGGTCACATGACTAAACCGCCACTGCACCAGGCAGTCTCTGATGTATTTTACTCCAGTTTCCATTAGCAGAGAGGCTGCCTAAAATCATAATAAGGCCACAGACACCCTAAAACACACCACCAGACGTGGACCTGCCCACCAGACAGACAAGATCCAGCCTCATCCACCAGAACACAGGCACTAGTCCCCTCTACCAGGAAGCCTACACAACCCACTGAAGCAACCTTAGCTGCTGGGGACAGACACCAAAAACAATGGAAACTACGAACCTGCAGCCTGCAAAAAGGAGACTCCAAACACAGTAAGTTAAGCAAAATGAGAAGACAGAGAAACACACAGCAGATGAAGGAGCAAGGCAAAAACCCACCAGACCTAACAAATGAAGAGGAAATAGGCAGCCTACCTGAAAAAGAATTCAGAATAATGATAGTAAAGATGATCCAAAATCTTGGAAATAGAATAGAGAAAATACGAGAAATATTTAACAAGGACCTAGAAGAACTAAAGAGCAAACAAACAGTTACAACCTATTAATCAGAGGAGTTGGGGGAGCAATGATTTAAATGCTGCAATAATCAATTCTGTAACACATTAATAGAAGCTACAGTCAAACTCTGCCATACAATTGACTGCATTAGAATGTTGACAGGAGCCCTAGGGTCATGACTAATTTGCATTAAATTTACATAAAATTGTAAATCAAGAATACATTAACACAGCCCTAATATTTGTTAGTGCTGAGATCCTTCCTGATAGACGGATTGAAACTGCTGGTAGTTTGACTCCACTTGCAATAAAATTGTGCAGCTGATCAGCTTTGTTCTCATTCTGCTATTATGGGGAAAGGGACCCAAGAGAGCTATAGTTTGGGGGCTTGCATATGTCATTTAGGATTTTCATCCTGTAAAACCATGACTCAGATGTGCCCTTGGAAACCCCAATCTGGAAGCAGATTATCCCTGATGACTTTGCAGATCCCCATCACTGCACTTGCTCACAAATAACTTGCCATTAAATGGAGATACAAACTACAAAGAAAGCTAGTCAGCTGAAAGGATGTCAAGGCCTCTGGAAATTTTTATTTTTCCAAATAACATTTACCATCATTAAAACAGATACTTAGTAATATTCTTTAGACTGAGGACAGATAAAAATCAAATCTTCAGCAAAAGCATCCAGTACCTAACAGTATAATAAAGTGGACTTCACATGGTTCTGAGCAGTCCGTGTGTTCTTGTGTCTCTGTGGACACAGCTGTGGCCTTTGCTGTGTGTTTTTACACTCAGGGCTAAAAGAAAATATTCTCACCAAGGGTATTGGCTCACAGTGGCAACACTCCTCTTTCTATATCCTCCTTAGTTCTCTCATTTAAAGACTATCCTTTTGGAGAAAAAATACCTACTTAAGTGCCGTAACACATTTGGAAGTGTTCTTTTATTTCAGAAAGGATTATTCGAGTATTTGTATGTTATGATTATTTTCTGCCTCACCTCTCCTTTACCACTTTTTTTCTTATTTTGTCTTACCTTGCACGATCAAGTAAACTTGGGAGGTCTTGGGCTCATGCTGTGTCTGCACTGAGCAAGTGTAGGAACCCTCATCGTAGACATCCACCTTCTGGATTCGGAGGCTATATTCCAGAGAATGGCGTTTCTCCAGCTCTACACGGGGGTCCAGAGACCACTTGTCGTGCCCAGCAAAAATGATGCCAGAACGGTTCAACCAGGCCACTTTTGAGTTCTTATCTTCTACAACACACCTGGTAAAGTAGAATAACAACATTAGAGCCTTAGCCATACATGGATCTGCATTCATTCTCCATGCAATTTGATTCAACAGGGCCATTCAAGAGAAATAATTATGTGCAGGATGAATCCTGGCTATGCCAATTCTTAGAGTCCTAAATACTGTCGCTATTTCTCCTTTAAGATCTAATTACCATCCAATGGATGGATGACATTATATTATACCCAGTGTGGCAATAAGCAATCAGTACGAGTAATACAGGAAAATAAAGTTAAATGGATATTGACTTCCCACTGGATTATCTTCTTCTTGTCTAGGAAAAGGTCATTCACACAGAACTCCATTTGTTTAAATAACTTTGAGAATTAGACAATTGATAATGTGGCATATTTACTCAGTTTTGAACTGCATTTTTTCTTTCATTAGTATTTCCTAAAGGCTTATGTGATGGTAGATTCAAGTTATGCCCCGCCATTGTAGGAATTAGACTGAATTTCAGAGCTTGTTTCTGATCCTTCCAAGTTTGGAATGCCCACTCCCAGGAGTGAGAGGTGTGTGAGCAGGTCCAAGGGTAAGTAGATAGGAACTGTATCAAGAAAATCAAAACTAGTATCATCTTGCCTAAGTCTGGTTCCATCTACTGAGGGCAGTAGGTTGCCTGCTGGCAAGACAGCTTGCTACCAGCATTTCTGGCACAATAGAATGAATTCAATCTTTTATGGTAGATGAAAAAACTAATTCTGTAGTTCTTATTCCAACAAACATGAAGGAAAAAATATTTATTTGAGTAACTACTTATTTTAGAAACCTAAAAGGGTTTAATGGAGAAAACCATACTCCAGTTCTAGCCAGAATCTGGAAATGGAAAAATCAAGCAAAAAACTTCTCTCTGTATCCCTTTGGCAAGATTTATGTATGCCTCATGGGGAGATTGTCTCGGACCCTGTTCACAGCTGCACAGCCAGCTGCTCAGTACTCTGGGGCACAAGGGATGGACAGCAGGAGCCAGGAGCATGACAGCAGAACAATCAAAACACCACGTTCCCCTGTACTTTCCAAACCAAGTCCAATCCAAGTTTTCTCTCAGGTCTAAACAGTCACGCATGCACAGGAAGTTGATGCATGAACCATGGGTTGACCACTGTAAAGACATAGAGGCCAACTCATCTCTCTTAGAAGAAGAAATGACGAATCTTTTAAAAATACCTCACCCATGGTACAAAAGGCCTCCTTATTCCATTATTTTTGGGTGAATTGCATATTTTAGTAAACATGAGACTTTTATTTAATTACTTGGGTGCCATGATATAAAGGTCTTTCTTTTCTTCTCCACCTATTTCTTTTCAAAAACATAGGTGGATTAAGGTATCATGTAGTATCTCCAATATGTGTTTTTCTACCATGCAGATATTATTGAGATTAATTATGTTTGATAATTTAAAACTCCTCTAAATAGGAGGACAAAGCTAACTTTATGGATGCTTGCTGCTCCACTCCAGACTCAATTTTACTTTTCCTCTTCTATTCTTTGGTGGCATCATGTCTCTCTGTCCTTGGTGGTATTTGTGGCACTTCTCAACTTAGAGAAGTTATGAGTCAATTATGAATCAATTAATAGATTATTTGCTGTCTTCTTCTAGATCATAAATAAAGTTGTTGATGTAGGTCTCCTGTGTTTTTCTTTTCTACTGAGAAAATGGAAATTTCTCTCCGTAAATGCATTTTAAGTCTTCTATCATGTTTATCCTTGCATTTTTTTTTTACCATCTACACAGCACAACACAGCAGTAACTAGGTATGCCATTGCACAGAGGTGAACCTTGAATGCTGTTTAGCCTGGAATAAGGCTCTAACATGTTCATCCTGAAAAAAATACAATAGAATATATTTTACATAAATATAGCCTATATATCAAATAAAGAGAGATTTTGTCTTATTCATTATGGTACCTCCAAACACTAATCTGCTGTAAAATAGACCCTGGTAAATGCCTGTCATATGAACTAACAGTGTCATATATGCAGAAATAGGACATATGGTTACCTATATTCCACTCTCCATCCCAACTCCTTACAGCATCCACTAATGAATTGGGCAAATTTCCTTATCAGTATAAGGTAGAATTTCTAAGTTGAATCTTTAGGGTCCTTTGGACACTAGCAATTTTTGTCTCTGGAAAAGTTATAATTATCACATAGATCATTATTCAGAGTTATTCTCTGAGAGAGTTCAGACCTATCTTATGTAAAGAAGCAATTGACTATTTCAGCAAAATTGCCAGGCCCATAAAAATGCATGTACCAAAACAATACGTAATGTGGAAATTTTTCTGTGATAATCTACATAACATCTTATTTTACATTGTGTTTCATTCATATTTATTTTTTGTAATTTCTCTTTTACTTCCAAATAAGTGAAAGGTACACTAGAATATATACATACACTCACACTTTTTACTAACTCAACATAATTAGCCAACTCCAAGCACCAGAGCACAATGTAGTATTTTTCAAAAAGAAACCAATCCTCCAGATATTTAAAGGTTCTTTTTTTAAGTAGTTAATAGTTCAGAGCAAATGTGTTGACTCTATAAAGTAGAAAATAATCTTTCTACAACATGGCTAGAACATTCATACTGAAAAATGAGCAAAAAGTCTCACAATTTCAGAATTAATTTAACATTAAAAATGTTTAAATCTTGATATAAGGTGGCAACTATTTTAAACCATAAGAAGTGCACATAAGAAAAAAGATGGTCAGAGTCAAAGTATAGTCTCAATTACACAAAAGTGTAGCACTTTTGTTTGTTAAATGAAAATAACCAGTCATATAGGGTAGTCACAGATGTCTAGCTATTCGGAAATGAGGAAATGCTGATTAAAGGCAGACCCAGGTTCCAGCATGCACTGACTGGCCAATAAGCATCATGAGCTCACATCTAGAAGGTAAGTGGCTTAAATGTGCATTAGGCATGCCTGTGGAGTCAATGAGAATTCTCATGCCACACCATCGTAAGATGGTAATAAATTATCCCTCACCCACAATGCAGCTTCAGTACCAGACAGTCTAGTTCAAAACTAAATACCTAGTGACTTTATCTTCAAAGTCAGCTTTGGCCAAAGCAGGGAAAGGATGAAGAGACACATTTTTAAAATCTGTATTGTTATGTGTTGTTTGGATTTAATAGAATGTTTCCTTCAGGAGCTCAGGGTAGGCAAATGATTCCAGGATTTAGAAAGGACTACATGATAAAGAGAGTCGGTTTTGGTGCCAAGAGGAGAGGGCAGACAATGACCGTCTACTCTAGGTGGGATTTCTGACAGGCAGCTGAGGACATGGGAATATAATACAAAGTGTCACCTCTCCATGAAATCTCCTCTGATTAGTGTCCCATCCTTTTACTTGGCTCTTTCTTATGATCCTATTGTACTCCACACTGAATTAGTTATCTGTACTTATCTTTCCTCATAAGTTTATTAATGAGAGTGACCCTCAAGAATTCACCTATGGAGCCTTAATGGAGCCAACAGCATAACCCACCGTGTACACAGTAGGCACTCGCTGAAATGTGGAATAAATCAACTGAATTTAACAAACTACTATTAGATCAATTATCAAATATTTGTTAATTATCTAATAGGTGCAGGATAGGTGATAACTATTTTAACCTTTCTTAAGTAATGATTAAAATTATCAGACACATATGGAAAATTTAAAGAGAATTATTGAGTGTGACATTAACATGAAATCAAAGGAGAGAAAAAATTGTTCCCAGTGAAGAAAGATCATTCCTGGGAATTAAATAATCTATATCACACATGAAAAACAGTGAAAAGATGTGTAAAGCACTAGATAAACATTTAGTGAGTTGCCCACTTTAATCATGAACCCACAAATATCAGGTGGGTTACTTACCTTAACCATGAACCTATGATTTTTTTAAAAAAAAATCAGCTTTAAAAAAATAACAGGAAAGTCAAGCAAACAAATTTCTAACTTCCCTGTTCAGTATGTCTGAATCCATAAAACTGTCACAAAAAATCAATGCACCCATAAAAATCCCAAGCATAGGATCTCTGTGAGTACTTTACACCAAGTATATTATGCACACTTATACAAATAGGTACATTGACAATTCCACTCATACTGCATTAAGTCTGGGGATTATGCTTCTAAAATGATTAATATAATTGGAAGCATAAAAGAAATGCTAAATTTGGTGTGTACCAATAGATAGCTTAATCGCATATTTACTGACAGTATATCCTTGATGTAAGTGATACACATATAACAGATATTAATCCTGTTCAACTGCTACTAGATACATCTCATTTTTATTTACTTATTTATTTACTTATTTATTTATTTATTTTGTGGTACGCGGGCCTTTCACTGCTGTGGCCTCTCCCGTTGCGGAGCGCAGGCTCTGGACGCGCAGGCTCAGCGGCCATGGCTCACGGGCCCAGCCGCTCCGCAGCACGTGGGATCTTCCCGGACCAGGGCACAAACCCACGTCCCCTGCATCGGCAGGCGGACTCTCAACCACTGCGCCACCAGGGAAGCCCTACATCTCATTTTTAACAATCATTACTAGCCGCTAAAAATGGAACAAGTTAGTATTAGAATTTATCCAAACTTTCCTCTGCTTCTTAAGAGTATAATCTGGTATTTATTCATTAAAAACAAATAAATACATTTTTCTTAGTTTCTTACCAGCTATCTATCTTCATACTTTTTAATTATAAGGACTGGGGAAAATGTAACTGGATGGGTGAGAGATTTGTTTCTTAAATTAAGAAAGAAGAGTTAGATGACTGGTTCTCAACTGGGGGCAATCTGTACTTCCAGATAGTATTTGGCAATATCTGAAGACATTTTTTGAATGTCACAACTGGAAATGGGAGGTTGCTACTGGCATCTGGTGGGTAGAGGCCAAGGATGCTGCTAAACATCCTACAATGCAAAGGACAGCCCAACAACAAAGACATATCCCATTTAAAATGTTGGCAGGTTTGAAGTTGAAAACCCCGAGTTAGATCTTGGTCTCTTGGTTTAAATATCTGGAAGCATAGGTCAAACACCTACAATGCAATACTGTTTTTTCATAAGCATATGCTTCTTAATTTGTAAGTTAGTAGTTAATGAATCATGCCCCTTTGTTGTGTTTTAGAATCTGAATTATATAACACTATACTCTTGTACATTGTTAATAGTACAGGAGAAAGCTATAACTTAGTTCCTTCCTAAATTAATGCTGGAGAAATCATTTAAGCTTAGTGTTTTGGGTTTTTTCCCCATGTATAAAAGTGGGTAATACCTAGGACAGGTAAGGGACAATCAACTCAGTTGGGGCAAATTTGACTTTTTAAGGAAATAATTAGCCTTTATTCATAGAAGAGCTATTTTTTAAAATTAACTTTTACTATTTTTTTCACATTTGTGATTCTCTCTCTTTTGTAAGATGTGGATTGATTCAAGATATGGATGGGAAGGAAGTCTTCAGGAGTGTGTTGACCCATTTTTTTGATGCTTTTTGCTTTATAACTTTAACCCTACAAATAAAACCCTTAGCGAATCAACAAAACTAACATATACTCATTTCCCTCTAGAAGGAAACACACTTGGTCTGGAAATTAATGCGGTACATTCCCGGCATTAAAGCGTGGCATCAGGCAACATTCTAAGCAGAGGATGCAGTAAATTATCAGAAATATCCCCAATTCTCCTGAGTCAAAAGTCATTAGTCTGACTTAATCATATTATTTTAAGTATAATGAAGTCTAGCAACACATATGCAAACACATTAAAAACCACCAAATTAGTTAAAAGCCAAATTTAAAGAATTTTGAATTATCAAACATTTTGGATCATCTCTGCTTTATTACCATGTTCTAAGATTAAACTCAGAAAGAAATAAGAGAATTGTGGGGCTTCACTGCTGACCCTCAGACACTCCTGCTTCCCTTTCCTGCAAGCAGAAGTTTCAGTTTTCTAGCTGCCTTGGTCCCATCTCTACTTCTTTTCAGACTTGACTTCTGGCTTTGACCATTGCCTGTTCTCTTGGCCTCATTCTCTTATCCCTGTGCATGTGTGCTCTCTTAAACTTGATCTTCTTTATGTAGAAACTGATCCTAGGTTCATGATGGTTTATTTTCCTAGATTCATCCTGAATTTTAGTCCAATTAACACCATTTAACAATGAAAGCATCTATATGATAGGATAATCTCCCCCACTATAGGTCCTTTGTATACATTCATGTACAAGCCCCTGATGCACACGTATATATGTACACACAGTAGTGATGGATGTTCGAAAGGGCAAGAACACAGAGGTAGTAAAGCACAGGAATCCGATTCATGTGAATCTATTGCTGGTCACCATGATTCAGTAATCTGCATAGTACTGATGGCATGTTAGGGTAAAAGACATACACTGTTTAGTTCCTGAAGGTAACTGATTTTGGTTCTGACCTTCAGTCTATTTCCTGTTGGAAAACAGGTAAGTCATTTAGCCTTTCTGTATCTTAGGTTTTTCATAAATAAAATGAGGCTAATGATACTTTCCCCAGCCTCTCAGAACAATTCTTAGCGTAGTTCTATGAATAAAATGACATGATGTAGATTGAAACATTTCATAAGATGTAAAACAATATCTATGCTTATACTCTCCCATGGTAGAGTATGGTAGATAAAAATGAAATAGTCATATACAGGGATGGCTATAAGGAAAATAATGATTTATTCAAATCATTCAAAAACTTTATCTCTGTATAGAATGACATCCACTAAATATGTATCAGATCAACCATGTATTTCTTTAAATTCTCAATTTGCATTAGTTATTTGCATGTGCTATACTGACAAAGCACCATTTCTGCAACTGGGTTACTACCTGTTAGAATAATTCATCATCTATATGAGCAAAAAAACCAAAAAAACAAAAATCCACAGTGGCAAATAGTAAAGCCAGGACAGACTGTGTCATTCGTGGAATAAAAAGTACTCCCTAGGGCTTCCCTGGTCGCGCAGTGGTTGAGAGTCTGCCTGCCGATGCAGGGGACACGGGTTCGTGCCCCGGTCCAGGAAGATCCCATGTGCTGCGGAGCGGCTGGAACCGTGAGCCATGGCCTCTGGGCCTGCGCATCCAGAGCCTGTGCTCCTCAACCGGAGAGGCCACAACAGTGAGAGGCCCGCGTACCACAAAAAAATAAATAAATAAAAAATAAAGTACTTCCTAGACAGGCTTTTTGTCTCTTATTTTATCATTAGGGAGCACCTTGTCCAGCTATATATGCATTCTCATATATGCATATGTATGATGTATGTATTGCTGTATTTTCAGGTTCATATTCTTGAAGGAGCATAAACCCATATTCCATGCAGGTGGTGCAGGTGAGGAGAGGTGCAAGTAGAGGAGGAGCCGAACTACCAAATTAAGAGTTGAGTGCATCTCAAAGGTCAATTCTAGGACAATCTGTGCCCCTCTGCTTGCCACATCAACTGTATCATCTCTACATTTATATAGAAAATGAAAAAGAGGAAGACAAAAATTCTAAAAGGAAAATTTGAGACTGGGACCAGGAGAAAACTGATTTCTATCCCAGTCACAGCTGGAGTTCCAATCAGTCCCAGGAACATTTATAAGAGGTTGGAAACAGCTCTTCTAGGTTCTTTTGAAGAGTCTTGGTCCCTTTAGACCAACAGACCCTCATCACCCTAATCACACCATAACTCAAGATTTCTCATTTTCTTGTCAGTGGTGGGGTGGAAAAGCCATGAGTTCTGCAGTTTAATAGCTTTAGGCAAGTTACTTAGCGAGAAATGTAGCATGGTAGGTGGTTACAAGTTTAGGCTGAGAAGCCTGTTTCCTGCTCTGCATTCTAGCTCCATCACATACTTACTCTGTGATCTTGGGACACTCACTTAATCTCTCTGGGCCTGGGTTTTCTCATCTGCAAAATGAAAACTTCATTTTCATTTTCATTCAACTACCCAGTTGTAATGTTTAAATGGGTTAATTTTAAACATATAGAGCAGTGCCTGGCCCTAAATGGGTGCACTATTACTGAAGAGCTTCAGTGTTTTTCTTCAGCAAAACAGGAATAATTACTACTTCTCATATGATTGTGATTATTAAACAGGCTAAAGTATTAAGAGTACCCAGTGAGCTTTGGAAGAGCCTAATAAATTTTTGTGCCCGTTACTTTTCATAATTTGAATCTTGGACATTTGTTCTGTAGAAATACCATTTTGGGGCTAAATTCAGCAATCTCCAGATATTGTTGTTTAATTCAATATTCTGCTTAATAACAGGTATGTCCAGGGAAACCACCTTTTAGGGGCCTAGGTTCTCTTGTGTCTGGTCCCTCTGGGCAATAGTTGGTCCTCTAAAGCCCATAAGCATGCAATTGAAAGCAGGATAGTGATGCAGCATGTTACAGCACAGCCGTGTAAACTGAAGCTCTAACGCCATCTCCGGAATATTCTTAGAGGATTTGTGGCATACATGTGCCTAGGGAGCTCAGGCCTTAAATGCCTCGCCACTTGTGATCAGATAGAACCCACATGAGGCTCTCTCTTCAGGGTAGCCTGGACAGAGGACAACAGCGGGCATGCTATACTTTGTGATCTGCTGAGATCTGTTGGGCAGAATCTGGGTTCCTCCTAGATTAGATGAGGCATACTCAATGCTATGTGGACCCCCAGTTGCAAGAACAAGGCTCATTCCTCCTTCTCAGTGCCTGAATGGCAGTTATACTCTCACTGAAGTAGCGAGAATCTACACCCCTTTGCTCTCCTTTGAACTGTGGATTCCCCTCTTTCCTCCCCACTTGGTTGAGTGAGGATGAGAAGTAATTTGAAAGCTTGCTTTTGTTTTGATTCTTGCTATGAGTCTCTGTTCTCTGTGAAAAATCTTTCTCATTTAGGAGAAAAACCTGCCTTTAAGTTGTACCTTTGAAAGAATAAAATTAGTCTTGGGATCCTGGCTCCGATTTCTAGTTAAAAAGTTCATTTACTATGCAATTAAAAACAACTCCACAGATATTTAAAGAAAATATTTCTGCCTTCTGAGTCATTACAAAGTAAATATAAAAAATATGCTAAGTTCTTGAAGGAAAAAAATGTGCTTTGTATCACAAAGGGTTTACTCTTTGTCTCATTCCATCAGTAAGGAGAAATAAAAGTGCTTATAATAAATTATAATGCACTTAGGATGAACATTCTGGTGTATGAGGCATGGATGGCTATAAAGTCAGAAGACTATTTTCCAGAAGTCTCACTTGAAAAGTCAGCCCCTTACTTTATAGCCTTACCATATACAGCATTACGTAAACATTATCATTGGAGCAGAATCAAGTTATAATATGACTCACCATTACATGCATTTAGATATAATTTGGATCAAATTTATGCCTTCTAAGATACAACAGTTGATACATAGAGCATGTATGATATAACAGAGTTAACATATAGTAAATATGTAAGTAAATAAACAAGACAATGAGACTGTGTATCAGCGCTACCATTAGAAAAGGGCTCTGCTGTCTACATTGCTTTTACTGGTAGAGGTAGACATAAAAGAAATAAAGGCAGATAAATATAAGGAACAAAACAGGTCTTAATTTTTTTAAATGTACTTTGTGGATTCAAATGTGAAATAGGGGACTCTAGCAGTTGCAAATTGAAGGAGCACATATTATCAAACAGATCCATCTCAGGCGAAGGAAACGTAGTAGTCCCCTCCCCTGGCTGACAAAAAGTCGATGGATCACTGATGAATGCTTATAAATCACAAGGACAGTTCTCACATGGAGATTTATAATCATAGGAATTTTTCTGACTTCCATGTTTGCTTTTTCCATCACCCACTTTCCACCCCACCTCACCTCTATGTTTCCTGTCTCCAAAATTATTTTTTTCTCCAGCACATTCTTCCAAAGGACAGTGATATGAGGAGGACTTCACCCTTGTGTGACAAACTGTTTTTGTGGTTTTTCTTCTTTCCCTAGCCCTTATTTTTTCCCCTCATATAAACCTATCCTTGAAGGCCTGCTTCTCCTTGAACAACAATCAGGACGTGAATGGGACTTGGAATCAGGTGATGAGAAAGAGCTTCAGAAGTTAGTAAGAGAACCAGCAGGAAGGCAAGAGCTGATGAGTTTGAGATGAAAGCTAACCTGGGAGAGGTTTTGGAAGGAGCTCAGCCTACTCAAACTGGAGAATGGTATCTGCAACTACAATCCCCAGCCTAATAAAGCACTGACCCTGGGAGGGAAGTAAAGGTGAGCAGAAGTAACCAGTGTCTGGGCTTGGGAGAGAGAAAAAGCCAAAGGCCATCACCTCCTGTGCTACTAAATTCACTGTGTAACTTAACTGAAATTTCGCAGCCAGCCTGAGTTAAAGAGATAGCCACAGATGCTACAAGGTGAAGGAAGAGATAGCCACAGATGCTACAAGGTGAAGGTCATGTTCAGAGTTCTAGAAAGACCCTTATGATTCAAAATCACCATCTTTTTAGCCTCAGAACATTTGTATTCCATTTTCCCACCTTCTCTGTCCCTGGGGCACTCTAGCTTTGAGACTGTATTATAGAAGAGGCATTTTCTCTCACAGTGACTCTCAAAAAATGGCTGTTAAATGAAAAGACAGGCAGAGAAAGGGAAAGAGCTAAATCTAATAAAGCATTGTTTTGAAATAGTCTTTTGTCTCCTTAGGTAGGTTTATTCCTATATATTTTATTCTTTTTGTTGCAGTGGTAAATGGGAGTGTTTTCTTAATTTCATTTTCAGATTTTTCATCATTAGTGTATAAGAATGCCAGAGATTTCTGTGCATTAATTTTGTATCCTGCTACTTTACTAAATTCATTGATTAGCTCTAGTAGTTTTCTGGTAGCATCTTTAGGATTCTCTATGTACAGGATCATGTCATTTGCAAACAGTGACAGCTTTACTTCTTCTTTTCCAATTTCTATTCCTTTTATTTCTTTTTCTTCTCTGTTTGCTGTGGCTAAAACTTCCAAAACTATGTTGAATAATAGTGGTGAGAGTGGGCAGCCTTGTCTTGTTCCTGATCTTAGTGGAAATGGTTTCAGTTTTTCACCATTGAGGATGATGTTTGCTGTGGGTTTGTCATATATGGCCTTTATTATGTTGAGGAAAGTTCCCTCTATGTCTACTTTCTGGAGGGTTTTTATCATAATTGGGTGTTGAATTTTGTCAAAAGCTTTCTCTGCATCTATTGAGATGATCATATGGTTTTTCTCCTTCAATTTGTTAATATGGTGTATCACGTTGATTGATTTGCATATATTGAGGAATCCTTGCATTTCTGGGATAAACCCCACTTGATCATAGTGTATGATCCTTTTAATAAGCTGTTGGATTCTGTTTGCTAGTATTTTGTTGAGGATTTTTGCATCTATGTTCATCAGTGATATTGGCCTGTAGTTTTCTTCTTTGTGACATCTTTGTCTGGTTTTGGTATCAGAGTGATGGTGGCCTCATAGAATGAGTTTGGCAGTGTTCCTCCCTCTGCTATATTTTGGAAGAGTTTGAGAAGGATAGGTGTTAGTTCTTCTCTAAATGTTTGATAGAATTCGCCTGTGGAGCCAGCTGGTTCTGGGCTTTTGTTTGTTGAAGGATTTTTAATCACAGTTTCAATTTCAGTGCTTGTGATTGGTCTGTTCATATTTTCTATTTCTTCTTGGTTCAGTCTTGGAAGGTTGTGCATTTCTAAGAATTTGTCCATTTCTTCCAGGTTGTCCATTTTATTGGCATATAATTGCTTGCAGCAGTCTCTCATGATCCTCTGTATTTCTGCAGTGTAAGTTGTTACTTCTCCTTTTTTTTTGGGGGGGGGGTACACGGGCCTCTCACGGTTGTGGCCTCTCCCATTGTGGAGCACAGGCTCCGGACGCACAGGCTCAGCGGCCATGGCTCACGGGCCCAGCTGCTCTGCGGCATGTGGGATCTTCCCGGACTGGGGCACGAACCCGTGTCCCCTGCATCGGCAGGCGGATTCTCAACCACTGCGCCACCAGGGAAGCCCTACTTCTCCTTTTTCATTTCTAATTCTATTGATTTGAGTCTTAGCCCTTTTTTTTCCTGATAAGTCTGGCTAATGGTTTATCAATTTTGTTTATCTTCTCAAAGAACCAGCTTTTAGTTTTATTGATCTTTGCTATCGTTTCCTTCATTTCTTTTTCATTTATTTCTGATCTGATCTTTATGATTTCTTTCCTTCTGCTCACTTTGGTGTTTTTTTGTTCTTCTTTCTCTAATTGCTTTAGGTGTAAGGTTAGGTTGATTATTTGAGATGTTTCTTGTTTCTTGAGGTAGGATTGTATTGCTATAAACTACCCTCTTAGAACTGCTTTTGCTGCATCCCATAGGTTTTGGGTCATTATGTTTTCATTGTCATTTGTTTCTAGGTATTTTATGAATTCCTCTTTGATTTCTTCAGTGATCTCTTGGTAATTAAGTAGTGTGTTATTTAGCCTCCATGTGTTTGTATTTCTTACAGATTTTTTCCTGTAATTGATATCTAGTCTCATAGCATTGTGGTTGGAAAAGATACTTGATACAATTTCAATTTTCTTAAACTTACCAAGGCTTGATTTGTGACCCAAGATACGATCTATCCTTGAGAATGTTCCATGAGCACTTGAGAAGAATGTGTATTCTGTTGTTTTTGGATGGAATGTGCTATAGATATCAATTAAATCCATCTTGTTTAATGCATCATATAAAGCTCATGTTTCCTTATTTCTTTTCATTTTGGATGATCTGTCCATTGGTGAAAGTGGGGTGTTAAAGTCCCCTACTATAATTGTGTTACTGTCGATTTCCCCTTTTATGGCTGTTAGTATTTGCCTTATGTATTGAGGTGCTCCTATGTTGGGTGCATAAATATTTATAATTGTTATATATTCTTCTTGGATTGATCCCTTGATCATTATGCAGTGTCCTTCCTTGTCTCTTGAAACATTCTTTATTTTAAAGTCTATTTTATCTGATATGAGTACAGCTACTACAGCTTTCTTTGATTTCCATTTGCATGGAATATCGTTTTCCATCCCCTCAGTTTCAGTCTGTATGTGTCCCTAGGTCTGAAGTGGGTCTCTTGTAGACAGCATATATAAAGGTCTTGCTTTTGTATCCATTCAGCCAGTCTGTCTTTTGGTTGGAGCATTTAATCCATTTACATTTAAGGTAATTATCGATATGTATGTTCCTATTATCATTTTCTTAGTTGTTTTGGGTTTATTATGGTAGGTCTTTTCCTTCGCTTGTGTTTACTGCCTAGAGAACTTCCTTTAGCATTTGTTGTAAAGCTGGTTTGTTGGTGCTGAATTCTCTTAGCTTTTGCTTGTCTGTAAAGGTTTTAATTTCTCCATCAAATCTGAATGAGATCCTTGATGGGTAGAGTAATCTTGGTTGTAGGTGTTTCTTCTTCATCACTTTAAATATGTCCTGCCACTCCCTTTTGGCTTGCATAGTTTCTGCTGAAAGACCAGCTGTTAACCTTATGGGGATTCCCTTATGTGTTACTTGTTTTTCTTCCCTTGCTGCTTTTAATATTTGTACTATTTAATTTTTGATAGTTTGATTAACATGTGCCTTGGCGTGTTTCTCCTTGGATTTATTCTGTATGGGACTCTCTGTGATTCCTGGTTCCTTGATTAACTATTTCCTTACTCATAATCTCTTCAAATATTTTCTCAGTCCCTTTTTCTCTTCTTCTTCTGGGACCCCTATAATTCGAATGTTGGTGTGTTTAATGTTGTCCCAGAGGTCTCTGAGACTGTCCTCAATTCTTTTCATTCTTTTTTCTTTATTCCGCTCTGCATAGTTATTTTCACTATTTTATCTTCCAGGTCACTTATCCGTTCTTCTGCCTCAGTTATACTGCTATTGATCCCTTCTAGAGAATTTTTAATTTCATTTATTGTGTTGTTCATCATTGTTTGTTTGCTCTTTAGTTCTTCTAGGTCCTTGTTAAACATTTCTTGTATTTTCTCTATTCTATTTCCAAGATTTTGGATCATCTTCACTATCATTAATCTGAATTCTTTTACAGGTAGACTGCCTATTTTCTCTTCATTTGTTAGGTCTGGTAGGTTTTTGCCTTGCTCCTTCATCTGCTGTATGTTTCTCTGTCTTCTCATTTTGCTTAACTTACTGTGTTTGGGGTCTCCATTTCACAGGCTGCAGGTTCGTAGTTTCCGTTGTTTTTGGTGTCTGTCCCCAGCGGCTAAGGTTGGTTCAGTGGGTTGTGTAGGCTTCCTGGTGGAGGGGACTAGTGCCTGTGCTCTGGTGGATGAGGCTGGATCTTGTCTTTTTGGTTGGCAGGTCCACGTTTGGTTGTGTGTTTTGGGGTGTCTGTGGCCTTATTATGATTTTAGTCAGCCTCTGTTAATGGATGGGGTTGTGTTCCTGTCTTGCTAGTTGTTTGGCATAGGGTGTCCAGCACTATAGCATGCTGTTCACTGAGTGGAGCTGCGTCTTGGTGTTGAGATGGAGATCTCTGGGAGATTTTCACCGTTTGATATTACGTGGAGCTGGGAGGTCTCTTGTGGGCCAGTGTCCTGAACTTGGCTCTCCCACCTCAGTGGCACAGCCCTGATGCCTGGCTGGAGCACCAAGAGCCTGTCCTCCACACATCTCCAAATAAAATGGAGAAAAGAAAGAAAGAAGAAGATAAAATAATATAAAGTAAAATAAAGTTAAATAAAATAAAGTTATTAAAATAAAAAGTAATTATTAAGAAAAAAATTAATAAAGAAAAAAAAAACCAAAAATGGACAGACAGAACCCTAGGACAAATTGTAAAAGCAAAGCTATAGAGACAAAATCACACACAGAAGCATACACATACACACTCACAAAAAGAGAAAAAGGGAAAATAATATATATATCGTTGCTCCCAAAGTCCACTTCCTCAATTTGGGATGATTCGTTGCCTATTCAGGTATTCCACAGATGCAGGGTACATCAGGTTTATTGTGGAGATTTAGTCCACTGCTCCTGAGGCTGCTGGGCAAATTTCCCTTTCTCTTCTTTGTTCGAACAGCTCCCGGGATTCAGCTTTGGATTTGGCCCCGCCTCTGCGTGTAGGTCGCTGGAGGGCGTCTGTTCTTCTCTCAGACAGGACGGGGTTAAAGGAGCAGTTGATTCGGGGGCTTTGGCTCACACCGGCCGGGGGAGGGAGGGGTATGGATGCGGGGAGAGCCTGCGGTGGGAGAGGGCACCGTGACGTTGCAACAGCCTGAGGTGCGCCGCGCGCTCTCCCGGGGAAGTTGTCCCCGGATCACGGGACCCTGGCAGTGGCGGGCTGCACAGGCTCCTGGGAGGGGAGGTGTGGAGAGTGACCTGTGCTTGCACACAGGCTTCTTGGTGGCGGCAGCAGCAGCCTTAGCATCTCATGCCCGCCTCTGGGGTCCCGCTGATAGCCGCGGCTCGCACTCATCTCTGGAGCTCCTTTAAGCGGTGCGCTTAATCCCCTCTCCTCGCACACCCGGAAACAAAGAGGGAAGAAAAAGTCTCTTGCCTCTTTGACAGCTCCAGACTTCTTCCCGGACTCCCTCCCGGCTAGCCGTTGTGCACTAACCCCTTCAGGCTGTGTTCACACCGCCAATCCCACTCCTCTCTCTGGGAAATGACCTCTGAAGCCCGAGAGCCTCAGCTCCCGGCCCGCGCCCGGCAGGTGAGCAGACAAGCCTCTCGGGCTGGTGAGTGCTGGTCGGCACCGATCCTCTGCGGAATCTCTCCGCTTTGCCCTCCGCACCCTGTTGCTGCGCTCTCCTCCGCGGCTCCGAAGCTTTCCCCTCCGCCACCCACAGTCTCCACCCGTGAACAGGCTTCTAGTGTGTGGAAACCTTTCCTCCTTCACAGCTCCCTCCCACTGGGGCGGGTCCTGTCCCTATTCTTTTGTCTCTGTTTTTTCTTTTTTTTTTTTTTTCCCCTACCCAGGTACGTGGGGAGTTTCTTGCCTTCTGGGAAGTCTGAGGTCTTCTGCCAGCGTTCAGTAGGTGTTCTGTAGGAGTTGTTCTACATGTAGATGTATTTCTGATGTATTTGTGGGGAGGAAGGTGATCTCCGCGTCTTACTCTTCCACCATCTTGAAACTCCTCCTCCAGATTGAAATGTTAAATGGCATACTCAGCTGCTCCACATAGATTAACTGAAGGCACCTCAAATTCAGCATATTTTCAGTTGAAGCACATTATCTCCTATCATACTTTTGTCCTCCTTCCAAATTCCCAATATTAGTTAACAGAATCATAACCCACTTATGATTATGTAGTTAGTAGCCACAGACTATCCTTGTTTCTTTCTTTCTCCTTCAGGTCATTTTTGTAATCAAATATTATTTTTACATTTTTTCCCCTGAGATCAGCCTCTACTCTCCATCCTCACTGCCACTACTCTCGTCTGGGACCTTTTCATCTGTTGTCAATATCACCTCCTACTGGCATTCTCGCCTCCAGTATTGTATCTCTTACCTACGACTATACCATTCATCCTTCATACAGAACAGAACATACATAAAGTTGATCATGTTTAAATGCACTTTTACTTGTAAAAGTTCGCATAGATTAGTGTAAGTCAACTCAACCTACCTTTGTAGCCTGGCCTCTCAACATCACACTCCCTCTCTGCCACAAATCTTATTCTTTATTCAGACTCTAATTTCATTCCTCCTAGCTCTTTTTTCCCTTTCGTCTAAAGTATGTTTTGCAACCTTTTTCATTTGGCAAGCTCATACTTACTACACAGACTCCATCTCGGATGCACCCTCCCTTGTGAAGCATTCTCCAATTTCCCTAGTTGCTTGCCTGCTCGTGCTAGATTTTAATTCTTTGTTTTTCTGCTTCTTATCACAATTTTAAGAGTGAAACAAGACCATGTCTCCTCAATCTTTGAATTCTATTGCCATACAAAGTGCCTGACTCATAAAATCTCTCAATAGTCATTCAACAGATGAATGAATATTACCAAGAATCTTTCGCTTCTCATCCCACATTCCTAGAGATGTCTTCTTCCTAACACAATGTTGAACATGGAAGAATCTTACTATTCCCCATGGTTCTGAAAGGGGAAAAAGGAGGCAGGATGAGGCCCTTTTGTCTTTTCTAAATCAGCCATCTGATTTCCCGTCATTTGTTGCTACCGCTTTCTCTGCCTCCCTTTGCCTGGAAGAGATGATAATATCTTTTCAATGATATGTCTATGATACACTATAATAGATATATAAATACAACATTCTTAAAAATAAATAAAACACATAGTGGAAACTTTGTAACTCAAATAATTTCTGAAAATATGCTGCAAAGTGAAAACATAAGATGTTTTGAAATATAACAGTGGCTCGCCTCTTGTCCAGTCAGTATGAATCTTGATATTACCTTGTTGGTGTTTCCTGTCCTAACGTTCATATTTAAGCATGCAAATGAACATTTTAAATCCATACTCAGACGTTGCACTGAGAACTAACTACCTTCAGCGACATAACCTAATCTCTGTGAGTTTATAGAGGGTCTGCGACTGAGTAATAACCAATTTTCTCACTGTTTATCTCAGGTGAAGTAGGTTAATTTGATCTCACAGAACTTTAACATTTTTTCTACCCCTACCATACTTTACGGTGAAATCAGCAATTTATTTGTTTCCTTCAAGATAATATGACCAAGAAGACAACCAGAAAGGGTGATAAAGAGGTATATAGAATGGAATTTTCTTCACTGATCCTTTATTGCCTGGGAGGCCATTGAATTTACATTCTAGAGTCTTCCAGTCAATAGGGGGCAATGTAGCTATTCATCCAAAACTATGTTCATTCTTTAATATTGGTAAATTTTGTCCCACATTTCTTTTCTCTGATTCTTACAAGATATAATATTTTCACTCTGGATGTCAATGTCCAAATTAGCAATCAGGATCAATCAAAGCTTCCCAAAAATACAGAATGAGAGGATAAGCTTTAACAAAAAATTTGAAATGATTTAGAACTAAGCTTATCTCCGTCAAATGGATAATAATATATTACTGCTTCTTATATCTTGCTCTTTCTTATCCTGTAACGAGAAATTTCCTAAAGTTCCTCTTCTCTTACCCACAATCACAGTATTTTCCAAAAGAACTCTACTAAAGAAAGTAACTACTATAGCTCATGAAGATATGGTCTTGTATTCAAACTTCAGGAATAGTGGTGTGGATGGCTTTCTTCAGAAGTGGAATAGTCTCTTTACTGTCTTAAGCACTATATTCATCCTGTCTTGAGACTAGAATGTAGTAATCTCATAGGCATGGTATAAATAATTTATTTTTGTTCATATTTTCTGTGTCACTTCCTCTCATTCCATCTTTTTGTCTGTCACACTCTTTGTATTGAGAACATGAATCAATCTAAGAAAACAGTGTATTTATATGTCCTTCCTTTTTGCTCTAATGTAATGTGAGTCCCTTAATCTTTATGAGCATTCTTCTATCTGGATACGACCTAGTGCCATGTCACACGATGCTTCACATTAAAATTATACCTCTGCTAGACAATAAAATTAAGGAAGTGAGAGTCTAATTTCTCTGTTCTAAGTATATCAGCGCAGAAATGATTTGAGCGCATGAAAAGCCTGCAGACATTTAATAAAAAGTTATCTAACAATAAAGGTAATTTCAGATACATGATTTCCTGTGGATCACTCTACCTCTGTATAACACCTGAATCACAGATACTGTGATTGAGGGTAACAACACAGGAACGTTAGAAAATCTGCCATTAAAGGCCAGAATCTGAGCACAGGAGGGCAAAGAATGTATCGTTCATTAAGTAAATGCTTCCTCTAAGTGAGTCTAAGCTGATTTCTTTCTCAGTCACTGAGTTCTACAAAGGGCTTCTGTGGTCCCCACAGAACTCAGTGTGATCACTGGCCAGTAAATCCAATCTCATCATTTCAAACCCTTTGGCAGATTTCACTTACAGATTTCTCCTTATCATGAGCTCTTAGCTGCAACAAAATGGCAAGAGAAAAATAAAGCAAGATCAAAAGATACATATTCAATGCAAAATAGCTCAGCCTGTTAGCCTGAAGCAACGAATAAGTGAAGAACATTCTCCACTGTGTAGTAAAGTGTGTTTCTGGGAGGCTAATGTTACATGCAAATCTGCCGGAGGCAACATTTAAAAAAAAAACGAAAAACAAAACAAAAGAACTCAACAAGTCAACAACAAGAGCAAACTGGGCCTGCATTTTTTGTTTTTCCACACAGCTCATCTAGTCTTCATCCATCATGTAGGAAAGCTCATATTATTTTACAAGGAAGCTTAGAAGAGATTAACACTCTTACATAAGCTATTAACCCCTTCTATTATATTATTTTGGCCTAAATCCTTCATTTAAAAAAATTTTTAAATTTTTAAATCCTTCATTTTAAATGTAGAAAATAAGTTTGTTACAGTCCTTTGCAGACCACCCACAAGTGAACTACTAAAAACTTCTCTAAAATGGGAAAATGCAATTAACTCTGTTGTGTTACTCTACAGTACCAAGCCTCTTTATCCTACCTCTCCAGCAGGTAGGGTGTGAGAGCAGGCCAAAAATCTCCCCAAAAGACCTTACAGCTAGCTATACCATTCCTTCTCAATGTCAGACGAAAAGCTATTAAGAAAATACTATAGGCCAGACTCATTCTTGTCTTAACAAACACACTTTTACTTGCCATCTTCATAAAACATTACTTACAGCCATAATGGGAGCTTAGCTATAGAAGAGCTGTTACGTGGTGGCCCAGGTCCTTTCAGAGCAGATTCCATGTTAGAAAGAGGGAGGGAAAAGTCTTGAACATGAGTAGGCACAGATCTAGAAGAGCCATTTCTTTTCTAGAAGACTTTTGAATGTTTGACTGGGGGGTGGGATAGTTAGCAAGTTGAAAGTATTTACAGGGCTCTTTGCTAAGGAAGAGAAATTTTTCAATTTAACTGGGGAAAACATTTTTTTGGACTCAGCTGGTGATACCCAGTACAGGGTAAAGGAAAAGTATTGCCAGCCTATCCTCTGAGACTCTGTCCCAGCCACAGTAGAAGCATGATGTGAGAGGACTAACTGCCACAATGACCTCCCTGCTTCTCATGCAGTCCACTAACTGCCAGACACATCCCTTTCAACAGAAACAGTTCTGGAGCTGACTGTAGGTCAGTTGGCTGTGGACTGCTGTATAGCCAAGCAGGCATTGTCACTGAGAAATGGTAGCACAGGTAGTAACTGTCTTCCTTTGATCAATATGAAGTTTTATTACCTCTGATTGGTGCCTAACAGAAGGCAATTCCTGGTACTTGTGGGTTCATGAATTTGTACCGAGATAGGAGTTAATTCTTCATTTTCATCAATGCCATTAGAGCATTCAATGTTTATTTAGAATCACTTAATAAAATGTTGATTTCAAAATGTCCCTACTTGGAAGCTTGTAGCTGTAATACCCTAGGTGAAAGGAGATTCTCACAAAGTGATACAGCTTATGATCTTAGTATCAATAGTTCATTCTTTTTTTCCCTTCCTTCTCCCCCCACTTTAACATCATTTTTTTTTGCCAAAGGTTATGAAAATTTTATTTAGCGTGTTATTTGCAAGACTATCTGTTTCCTTTCTGTTTCATTAATGCTGCTAATTTTCAATTAACTTGGGTAATGACATTCACTCCGTTTTTTACTACTCTTCTGATAAGAGTTTTCTAATGGAAGAGATATACTGGCTGACTGTGTTTTCAGTGAAGTTGAGGTGGTCCCTGTAATGAATGTTGGTGCAGAATCAAGGGGACTCTAGCAATAAGTTGGCAGCTTATAAAAGCTACTCTACTTCTGCAACTTGCACTGAATTTTCAGAGGCAAAGATAGGGAGAGGAGTAGAGGGTTTAGATAGCATAAGACAGCTTCTCCTTCAGTCTGTGAAAGATAATTACTCAGTGGGACTTATCTGGACAGAAGCCATGTGTTCATGATGAGGCCTGCTTCTTGCAGGAATAAGACCTCCCTACCCGGATAACAAAACAGCAAGTTGCATTCTAACATGGACTGCTGAATAGTTAGGACAGAGAAATTGGAGGTTTATGAATGCTTTTAACAATGGAGTTCAAGATCAGGATAGTGATATCCCGTAGCAGTGTAGATCCTGGAACCATAACTGATCAAAACCAATCACTCTTTTAGTGACAGAACATATACAAATATGGGCAACTTAACAAAGGATTCAAATGTATGATGGACGGCGGAATAGGAGAGAAGAACAGAATTCAGCCTGACTACATAGTCTAAAATAGCTAGCACATCCTTTCCTTAGAACTCAGAGCAGGGGCATGGAATGGGCAGTGAGCAGCCAGATGACTGTAATAGGAAAAGTAATAAAAGATCTAGGAATTAGAATGGCTCACAGTCTGAGAAACAATCCCCATTTTACAATTAAATGTTATAATCCCCACTCAATTTTTTAGTATTTTAATAGATTAATCTTTTGATCCATAGGTCATAATATCTTAAAGTTTTTAGAAGCACTGGAATCAGCCTAGGAAGTTTGCAATTAGAAAGGCTGGATCTGGTGGAATCCAAAAGGCAGGTTTGGGAACTCCTGGGAATTACTAGTAATTAGAGAAGGAAGGCAGGAGACAGTCTGATTTGAGAAGGGAACCACCAGAGGAGTTATCTATGCTGTCTCTCCAGGGAATCCAACCCCCTGGGCTAACCAACCCCACGATATTTACATCATCTACATCTGTATTTCTCTTCTACTCCACACAGGCCATTTCAATAACAGAAATATACTGTCTATTGTATTTATGGATAACTGATTCAAGTGAAATGTTCTTTTTACTTTTTAATCATTCATTATCTAAACACTGTCATGCCTTTAGCTTTTGATATTTTAAATCAGAGTTTCAGTGTTATATATACATCCTGGTAATTCTGTGGCTCTGAGAAAAGATTCTGAAATAGTTTCCTAACAACTAATGAGTTCAAGTTTCTGGAATTTCAGTGTTCAGATGCCTTTGTGTGTGTGTGTGTGTGTGTGTGTGTGTGTGTGTGTGTTCAGGCAGATAAAAAATTAGAATTATATCTACAACAAATAATAAGAAAAACATGAGAGTGAGAGAGTGTGTGTGAGGCAGAGAGAAAGATGCACACACAAACCCAGTGTGATACAGTGTAAGAAACAGTAGAAAGAGAGGTGCTGCGAAGCAACTGTTAGAGAGTCAGATAAAAGTGCTGATGTGAAAAGTCAAGGAAATTATAGTGTAGGTATTCAGAATGAATAGAAGTAGAAAATATATAAAAGAAATAAAAATATTTGTATTCAGAAATGCTAAGTCATGCTCTGTCTTTTCATCTCAAGTCCCACCCTACCCACCCCCCTCTTCCCTGTAAAACAGCAAACTTCAAAGATCAATAAATGATGTTGGGTAGAAAAGTCTAGAAATTTAGAAGTATCAATAGTTTCACTGTATGTTTTTTTTGTGTGTGTGTGTGTGTGTAGTACATGGGCCTCTCACTGTTGTGGCCTCTCCCATTGTGGAGCACAGGCTCCGGATGCACAGGCCCAGCGGCCATGGCTCACGGGCCCAGCCGCTCTGCAGCATGTGGGATCTTCCCGGACTGGAGCACAAACCCGTGTCCCCTGCATTGGCAGGTGGATTCTCAACCACTGCGCCACCAGGGAAGCCCTCACTGTATGTTTCATGATTATAAATAACACTTGTTTGGCATCAAAAGTCCAGAAAAAAATAGTAAAGTATGGATAAAATAAAAACAATCAGAATATTAATAATGCTTTATTCTGGTGATTTATATTTAAAGTCAAACTCAGAGTCACATTTCTGTTTAATTGGAATCACACTGAGCTTATATTTTATATATTTATACACTTATATAAATGTATATATTTTTGAACTCTGCTTTTAAAATTCATTATATTAGACAAGTAGTGCATGTTAATCACTGAATAATATAATTTCCCTCTTAGCTACCTACCAAGTAGCTCTTGAAGGTGTTCCCATAAAGTAGAAACTCTCTACAACACATTGCCTATAATAATTTATGCAAGTTATTTCAACTCTCTGAGTCTCAGTATCCCTATTAGATTGTTTTGGGAGCTTAATAGAGCATTACATGTAAAGACCTTAGAGTAGAAATAGAAAACAATCAATAATTATTACATATTATTGATATGTTGTCATTGTTGTAATTATTTTTATTGCTATTATTATATTTACTAATCACAAAAATGGAATGAAGAAGGATGGGATATAAGACTTTTTTTTTCCTGAATCAAGTGAGTCAATAATTGCAAGATACAGGGAGCAATGAGGAGAGTCCCAGGAACATGCATTCTGAAGAAAACACTGATTGAGGTATAACTTACTGAGCTGACCTTTTAAATAAGAAGAAATACAATAGTAGAAGACCACATTGAAAATGCTGAACTTTATCTAAGCCCTGTGCTCCCAGAAAGCAAGAATGATTAGGAAATCCCCACCCCCGACCTTTGTGTTCCAGGCAATGGCTAACCACAAGGGACCCCTGTGTCCTCACATGTTAGGAGGTAAGGTTCATCTCCATCCTTCCTCATGACTTCCGTAAGGCTCTGATGAGTCCCTGCTCCCATAAAACCCTGACTCCCTTCCCTTTTTCTGATTGCAGTAACCTGAATACTATTTTCTGTTAATTGTCGAGTTTCTTTTTTCTTTCACATGTGTCACAAAGTTCTCTATGCTGGGTTACCTTTTGGAAAAATGAGCTGGGAGCAGTGCCCAGAGCAATCTTGGACAGTACATGGGATGGCAGAAAGAACGTAGAAAGGGAAGGTTTTATTCCTATTTGGGTGTGAGTGTGTTCATTATACTATCCCTCATTTCACAAAATATATGCATTCCAGAAATGCATTTTTTCTAGTGACTTAGGGACTGCTATTAGAAAACCAAAGATCCCTGGGAATCATAAAATCCTCAGATGTAATAAAATCAGACACTTAAGAAAGCAGCAGTTTCACTTTTTACACTCACATATATAAGGGAAATAACTCTGATTTTATAAAACACTAACAGTAACCTCAACATTTATACTCTTATGATACCCACCAAATAAGTCACACAATGAAAATACTGAAAGTGAACCCCTCAGGTAGATTTCAGACTCCAGTGGTCTGCCTTCCCTTTGGATTTTTCCTCCAGGTGGGTCATAAAATTGGGAATTTGGCATTCTTTGTGTATTCAGCTTAGTTATTATGTCAGTGGGGTGCAAGAGTCCCTAAATTTTATTTTTCCTTTTATTTTATGCCACTGGGTTAACAGTTGAGAATCACCACCTTTAGTGTCTAGAGTAACTTGCAAATGTAGATGCTTTTCAATAGTATTTTATGAAGTGGAAGGAATTGTTTTGCTTATTATCCATCTCTTTATAATTGTTTGCAGGTTTTGAAGATTTCTGGAAACACTTTAAATGGAATCTTTAATCTAGCTCAGATTTCATAAACTGATACAATGAAAACAATATGGCTTGCATTTGGGAGACTTATTTTTCCTTAAAATAAGTCAATACATTTATGTTAGTTTTAATAGAGCCTGAACAGGAAGCAAAACCAGAAGTATCCAATAAATTGCTTTTAAGCCAATATTGTTGAACACTTACTCTGTGACAGGCACTGCTCAGATATATTTATATGTGTTACTAGATTTAATTCCTCAATCTTTGTAAGACAGGTACTCTTGATTGTCCCCATTGTACAGAAAAGGAAAATGGTCACAGATGGATCAACTACGTTGCTCAAGGAATCTTAGTTAATAAATGGTGCTGGGAATGGTATCTAGGCCATTCTAAACTGTTTGCTTTCTACATTTTTTGCAGGGCTATAATCCTGTTACTTCTCTTTGCCTCTGTCCTGGGTTCAGGCTCTATTTTCCCTAGTCCATATTTTTCTCTTTTTCTGTTTAGGTACTTTTTGTGGAAAACATCCTCCAGTAACTTTTGGTTAAGATACATAACATGTAAATTACTTTATGAATTTTATGCCTGTGTACCAAATGTGAGTGTTAAAAAAAAAACCCTCAACTTTGTTGAGTAGAGAGCTCTAGATCAGAAACCATTTTCCTCCAGAATTCTGAAGATATTTCCCATTGAATTCTAAATCCCAATTTTGCTATTGAGAAGTCCAAAATCATTTTGGTATCTTATCCTTTGAATGTGACTTGCTTTTCCATTCTTTTTCCTACTTGGGTATTTATTGGTTCTTCTCTGTCCCAATGTTCTGAAAGTTCAAGCTGAAGTTCCTTGGGGTGGGTCTACTTTCTTCCATCGTGCTTTCAATCCTTTCAATCTGGTAACTCATATCCTTCAGCTCAGAGAATTTTTATTGAACTATTTCATGATGATTTCCTCCCTTCCTTTTTCTCTTTCTTTTTCTGTATTACTACTATTTGGATAGTAGGTCTCCTGGACTGGGCCTGTAATGTAATCTTTTTTCCTTTTATTTCCCATCTTGTAGTCTTTGCCTACACTTCCTGTGTGATTCTTCTCAGCTATGAATGTCAATACATCTATTGAGTTTTTCATTTCTACCAACATGTTTTAAATTTCCAAGACCTCTTGTATATGGGTGCAATACCTACTCTTAGTTAAGAATATTAATAATATTTAAAAGTTTTATCCTCTTCAAATCCTCTCTCTTTTCCTCAAGTTGCCTTATCTGTTTGTTTCTTTTGGTTTCTCTCTTTGGTGTTAGAGGCATTCCTTAGTTATCTAGTAATCTTCATATGCTATTAATATTTAAAATGAAGAATACAATGTAGTGAGTTCTTGGAAGACTCTCTCTCTCTCTCTCTCTCTCTCTCTCTCTCTCTGTCTCTCCCGGAGCCCTGTCCAAAGTCTGATTACCATGAGTGTGCAATGCTGCAGAGTCCATGTATACGTACTGTGGCCAAGAATTCTAGCTGAGCCTGACCTTCCAGTCTTCCTGTCAAGGTGTTAGATGAATGAGTGGAGCTCGCCTGGGACCTCCAGACCAGCTCAGTTGTGAGCTGAATGGCATGGAGCAACCTTAGTCAACACTACATGAAACAGAAGAATCACTTAGTCAAGCCCTGGCCAAATTCCTGGATCTTGAGATACGATAAAGTGATTGTTGTTTTAAGACACTAAGATTTGGATAATTTTTATACAGCAAAGGATAATCAAAACATTAGATTCATATGGACTAACAAGGCAAGGTGATATCTAAAATACTGGTGAGTTAAAATGAATGTAATTTGAATAATGACTTAATAAATGGTGATTGGAGATTCTACGTGTGTGGATGGGACTCTTTGACTGAAGATTTATGGCAGGGTGATCTGGCTGTGCTGTTCCTCCAAGACAAAGTCTATTTTCCCCTGATACTTATTTACTTATTTAGCTATTATTTTTAAAATAAGCTTTATTTTTTAGAGCAGTTTTATATTTACAGAAAAATTACAAGGTCAGCATAGACTTGCCATGAACTCCACACCAGTATCTCCCTGTTATTAACATATTACATTATTATGGTACATTTGTCACAATTAATGGGATAATATTGACATATTATTATTAACCAAAGTCTATACATTATTAATAGTTTCTTATGTTTTGCCTAATATCCCTTTTCTCTTCCAGACCACACGCAGGATACCACATTAGCTGTCATGTCTCCTTAGGTTCCCCCTGGCTGTGACATTTTCCCAGACTTTCCTTGTTTTCAATGTCTTTGATAGTTTTGAGGAATATTAGGTATTTTGTAGACTATCCCTCTATTGGAATTTGTCTGATGTTTTTCTCCAGATTAGACTGGAGTTATGGGTTTTGGAGAGGAAACCATGGGTGTAAAGTGCTATTTTTATAAGCCTGTACTAAGAAGGGTACATATGCCAACACTGACTTGTCACTGTTAACACTGACCTTGATCACCTGGCTGAGGCAGTGTATGTCAGGTTTCTCCACTGTACAGTTACTTGTTTATTTTCCCTTTCCATACTCTCCTCTTTGGAAGAAAGTCATTATGAGCTGAACTTAAGGAGTGGGGAGCTATTCTCCATCTCCTGAAAGGCACAGTATCTACATAGATCGTTCAGAGTACTTCTGCATGGGAGATTTGTCTCTTCCCACATTTATTTATTCAATCACTTATTTATGTCAGGAAATTTATTTATTTAATCAATCACTTATTTATTCAATTTATTTATTCAATCACTTATTTATATCAGTATGGACTCATAGATATTTATTTTATGATACCTCCCCTTTTCTTAGATCTTTCCTTGAGAGTTAGTTATAGTCCCCAAGAAAGAGTTGCACAGTATTCTGATTAGAGGATAAAATCTGGCTGTAAATACACTGGAGTCTCAGTGGATAATTAGGGCCAAGTTGGGGTCTTGCTATTTAATATGCAAATATTATGCCTCTGACCCTCAGCTGTATTTGGTATCCCCTAGTACAAAGACCCTGTTTTAATGTCTCCAGAGAATGAAACCAAATTATTTTGCTTAGTTTAGTCAAGGAGAGTCAGCCAGGGGCATGGAGAGAGGAAGGGATCTAGGGATTTAACACACTTTTCAACATCATTCAAACAAGTTTTCTTATTTTAGTTGCTTCTCCACCTCAACCTTGATCTTTCCCCTACTTTCAGTGGTATATGGTGCTGCCAATTCCTGAACAGTTTGTGGGAAGAATTGGTTTGGTTCTCAGCTTTCCTCGTTACTGGCTTAGGCTTCAGCGTTTTCATGTCTGCTAAATCAGTTTCACTCATCCATCTGCTTTACAGCTTCCCAAACTGCTTTTGCTGTGCTCTCCTATCTTGTTCTCCCCATCTCCCCTTGTATGTTTGTCTTTAGAGACAAAAAATCCCTTTACAGCAGGTTTAGTAGAGTTTGAGGGAGAATGGAATTGGAGGTGTGTTCAATCCACCGTATTTTCACGGCCTTGCTCAGGACTAGAGACTTAGCTCCGTGAGACAGAGGCTCTGTCTCACTCAACCTTGTATCCCCATCACCACTGCTCCCACCCACGTGCTTGATAAAGAGCAGGAGGTAAATACTAATTGAGCCTCATAAATAAAAATAGGAAGCAGAGTCAGGGCTCAAATACAAATCTAAATCCAAGTTAGTTTTTATATTTTACATTGTACTAAACTTCCACCCCATTATAAAGTTTGTATTTTCAACATTTAAAATGGAATTTTTCATCCATAAGATCATGCAGATCAGTGCTTTTCAAATTTTTATGTGCATACAAATATCCTGGGGATTTCTTAAAGTGCAGATTCTGATTTAGTAAGTCTGGATGGGCTGTCTCTCTGCTGGTCCAAGAACCACAAACTTGTATAGCAAGAATGTTTGGTAATGGATTTATAGCACTGTATATTCTGGCATTATAAAATGTCATTTTACACTTTATTTCTTTGTAAAGGTACTATTTTGCATAACAATTTTGTCAGAATCAGGACTTGGATAGAAACAAGTTGAGTTGTCCTGGGGAAAGGAGGATAAGGAGCTCAAGTCAATCTACTCCAGCAGAAACTAGATTCCATCAAATATCCATAAGATTGTCAACTGTGGAGAAATGGCTGGGACAAGGAATTATTACAGACTACATACATGTATGTATTCATATATATTTTTATACCATACCTTATATCTTCCTTATACCAAACTGATTAAAATGGCTTAATGATGCACACTAGTGATATTTATTAAGAGAGACAAGGAAATCAACGCAAAGGGGAACTGATGATAAGAAAGATAAAATAAAACAAATGTCGATGTTAGTACACAAAAATATATGCCATGGTTTCCACAAACTAATGACAGGGGTATCATAAATATGTCTCTGGGCAGTCAGCACAAAAATGGATAGATACACAGTCATTTACATGAGTCACTATGGCTAAGAAGACAATTTCTTTATTTTACTTTCACAAAGAGGAGGCCACATAATATTCCATAAAATATTTTCAAGGACACGTTGAGAGTAATAATCTTATATGGCAAGCCAGATAATATACATTTGTTCAGACATGAATTTAGGTGCTGATGATGGAGAGATAAAAATAAATAATTTTTCTTAAGAAGCTCACAGTTTTATGGAGGGACTAAGAAATTTCAAATAAGATGTGTACAATAGAACTACAAGGTTTGCTGGTAGCCCAAATGAGGAAGAAATTAACTCAGCCAGGGGAATGATGGGAGTTTGGACTGCTTTATGGATTAAGAAAGAAACAAAATCATGCCTGAATAAATGTATATCACATGTTGCCAAAATCTCTGAAAATACAAGATCTTAATCTAAGTGGGCTCTGCATTGTGGTCAGTAGAAGTAAAAGCAAACAAAGAAAACAAATGAAAGAAACTACGTGTAATTAGGGAGTTCTGGCAACAAATGTGTGGAAACCTGTCTCTGGAAGACTGAAGTTCAAGGAACCCAGTAACTCTTTGCAGTACAAGTCAGGGACACAAGCTTCTTGGGGACCCAGTGTAAGGGCAGACCCAAAAGCAAGGTTCACAGGAGGCTGGCTGCAGCTTCTGTGGCAGTCCAACAAGCTAGATGAGTGGTTCTTGACCAGTTTTGGTTCCCAGATACCTTTGAAAATATGACTTAGGCTATTTAACCTCTACTTAGAAAAACACCAAACGTACACACATGCAAAGTTTTAATTTGGGCTCAGGGCTTGTAAGTACATCACAGACCTTTTAAAGATTTCCTTAGACCCTGAGTAAAAAACAAACTCAATTTGATGGATGGATTAGGCTATCATTATAACCTGAGATTGGGAGCAATTTAGATATTCTTGGGAACTCCCTTTATTTTAATTCTGTGCTCATCAAGTGACCTTCTGATTACAGAATATCAACAAGTTAAGGTGGATGACAGACTCCATGAAGCCCATTATGGGAACCTCAGGTTAAGAACACTCAGGCTAAGGGCAATGTGAAGGCCGAGAGCTGCAAAGGTCATAACATCTTCGATTTTTTTTTTTTATCCCAGTCACGTTTCATTTGTGTGCACTTTTCTCATTTCTTGAACTCCCTGGCATTTCTGCAGACCCAATAATAGTTGCTTACTGTAAGACCTAAAGCTAAAAACTGAAATTTTGCGCTCTTGCTTTGCATTGAGACCTCAGTGAATAAAATATAAAAGATAAGCACTTTCTCAGTATACAAATATTGGGCCCAGCAATGAGTCTGAAACTCTTTGGACCTTCCCAGGAAACACAACCACAAACTTCACAGGTCATGAAAATCTGTTCATTCAGTCAGTTTAATCGACCCAATTTTGATCTTATGTAAACTTACTTGCAGGTTTTTAAAAATGAATCACAAATTTTCCCCATAATTAGACTAACAGCTGACACAGTAGATCTCATTCCCTACCCAGGTCCCTAGAACCTAAAAATGGTAGCTTGCAGTGAGTGAGATGCTGGGTGGTGCCAAGTATCTCTCTGCACAACACACGAGTATTATCTCAATGAAATTGTCCTCCTGTGATGCTATGAGGAAGGTGCTATTATGATGCTCATCTTAGAGGACAAAACTCACAGGTGAAGCAACTTGCCTAAGTTCATACAGCTAATAAATGGCAGAGCCAGGTCAAAACTCAGGCAGGCTGATACCGAAGCCTGCACTGTTCATTAGTTCACTATACTCTCTCTGAGGCCCTCACTGTGCAAAAATAAAAATCAATGTATTGGGGACTTCCCTTGTGGCACAATGGTTAAGAATCTGCCTGCCAATGCAGGCGACACGGGTTCGACCCCTGGTCTGGGAAGATCCCACATGCCACGGAGCAACTAAGTCTATGTGCCAAAACTACTTAGCCTGCACTCTAGGTCCCGCAAGCCACAACTACTGAAGCCCGCGTACCTAGAGCCCGTGATCCGCAACAACAGAAGCCACCACAATAAGCAACGAAGAGTAGCCCCCGCTCGCCACAACTAGAGAAAACCCACGCACAGCAATGAAGACCCAGCGCAGCCAAAAATAAATAAATAAATAAATTTTGTAAAAAGTAAACTCCCAGATTAAAAAAAAAATCAATGTACTAAAACAGTGGATACAAGATAAGTGTGTGAATAATGGGGGAAGCTGGTTAAATAATATTACTTAAATTCAATGGAATTCTATGCTGGCAATAAAACCTAGACTACAGAAATATATTTAGTGGGCTGATAAAATAGTCACAATGTATTGCTGAATGAATAAAGCGAATACACTGTATAGTAAAAGCCATTTATACCTTCACACACACAGAAACACATGAATAAAGGATATATATCAAAATGTTAATCATGATAATTACCAAGTGGTGGGAAACTAGGTAGTTATTTATTTTCTCAAGAATGCTCTTCTCCTGATCTTTGCACAGCTGGCTCCTTTTTTGTTTTCAGAGCTTAGTTTGAATGTCACCTTCTCAGAAAGGTCTTTTCTGACTCATTGTTATAAAGTAGACAGCTATAGGGACTCTCTTTATATTTCTATTTGAGAACTATATCATACTATCGTGCTTCAATATTTATTATCTTTCATTGGTAATTTTTATACATGTTTTTACTTTTCTATTATTTCCACTATAATTAATCTCCATGTCCCTCTTATTCACTTCTGTAAATCTCAACCTCAAATTTAACCAAAAGAAGTTCACAGATTCTCACCTTCCACCCATCCCTACATTCAGTCATAGCATTACATGTAACTGGGTAGCACAGAGCTACGGTAGCCATGGACAACACAGAGGTGATGCTCCCTGCTCTTAGATCACATCTAGTGAGTTTAAAAGACTTTTAAACAAGTTGACACTTGAACAATGTGGTTCACTTATTTATGGATTTTTTTTCAATAAATACATGCTAAGTACTACATGGCCCACAGTTGGTTGAGTCCAGCAGTGCTGAACCTCACATGTGGAGGGCAGACTTTAACGATATAGGTGGGTTTTTGACTGCATGGAGGGACAGTGCCCCTAACCCCTACAGTGTTCAAGGGTCAACTGTAACTCTGTAATGATAAAAGATACATAAAAGGTAATATAAAGTATAGGGACTTACAGGAAAAACTAACTTTTCCTGAGTTACTTTTCAAACAGGAAAAGCCAAAATAACTCAATTGTTTTTAAAAATTATCACAAAATTACAAAAGCAATTCTCATGGTAAAAGCAATAATAGGAAAAGAGCAGTAAATGATTAGTGTTTGATCAGGTCTCCTTTGCCCGTTTATAAATAGATACAAGCAAAGGTGGAGTGAGCTACCTTCTCGTTGGGATATTACTGATTGTGTCTTAATAGGAGCTTTGGGAAAGTAGACACTTTCTTTAGTCACGGAGCACAGCTGAAGCACTTTTTTCCTCAGAGATATAGGTTTTTTTCTCCACGTATATTCAAAACTTAACTTGTACTTCTGACAACGTCTATGGAAAGAAACAGCAAGGAAAGTCTAGGTTTTTCAACTTTGATGGCATTCCAACAGTAGGCAAAGCTATTCCACATGGGGAACATTATGATGTGGAGGAGAGTTGGAAGATTAATAATAATTACTAATTTACCATTGAACTTGAAGAACTAAAGCCATCCTGCTTTAATTGCTACACTCTCTCCTTTATCTCTTTCAGTAACACCCTTGTGAATCAAAATTCTTCTCTTGGATTATGTTTTTATTTTAAATGAATAAGTGTATCCAAGATACTAGGTCTGATATGCTAAACCTTAAAGATAAAAGAAAATATATATATCACTCTGCACCAAGACTTTGTTAGTATAGTAGATACTAGTAAGGTTTACCCAATCCACCTTTGGAATATGTCCTAAGTGCCTTGGCTTTGACACTGCGAGAGTTTCAGAAACTTTGAGATGACTTAAATTATATTCCAGATAACATAGATATCATTGGGAGAAAAGGTCTATTCACTAAGAAACTACAGGAATACAACTCTGGAACAGGGGGTCATATACCTTCCTTACCACCAAGATATGATTTGGAGAAAAACACCAATGCACTCAGGAACTATAAGAACACATGTTCAGGGCAAAGTCTTCCTTACCACTTTACATGGTCAGACCAGTAGGCATAAAAGCAACAAACATGGAATTCTTTTCATGTATCTGGTGGAAGACAAACTTCTTATCTAGAAAGAACAATGAAATCACTAAGCATAGACTGCTGATGTGCAAAAATGAGAAGCAACTGAGCAACATCAATGGAGAAAGGCCCACAAAGATTGTAAGTCTTTATCTTTCTTCTGCTCTGCAGTAGTTATTTCCACTATTTTATCTTCCAGGTCACTTATCCGTCCTTCTGCCTCAGTTATTCTGCTATTGATCCCATCTAGAGTATTTTTCATTTCATTTATTGTGTTGCTCATCGTTTCTTGCTTCCTCTTTATTTCTTCTAGGTCCCTGTTAACTGTTTCTTGCAAATTGTCTATTCTATTTCCAAGGTTTTGAATCATCTTTACTATCATTATTCTGAATTCTTTTTCAGGTACACTGCCTATTTCCTCTTCATTTGTTAGGTCTGGTGTGTTTTTATCTTGCTCCTTCATCTGTTGTGTGTTTTTCTGTCTTCTCATTTTGCTTATCTTACTGTGTTTGGGGTCTCCATTTTGCACGCTGCAGGTTCGTAGTTCCCGTTGTTTTTGGTGGCTGTCCCCAGTGGCTAAGGTTGGTTCAGTGGGTTGAGTAGATTCCCTGGTTGGGGGGACTAGTGCCTCTGTTCTGGTGGATGAGGCTGGATCTTGTCTTTCTGGTGGGCAGGTCCTCGTCTGGTGGTGTGTTTGGGGATGTTGGTAACCTTATTATGATTTTAGGCAGCCTCTCTGCTGATGGATGGGGCTGTAGACCTGTCTTGCTCTTTGTTGGGGATAGGGTGTCCAGCACTGTTCTTTGCTGGTCCTTGAGTGAAGCTGGGTCTTGGTGTTGAGATGGAGATCTCTGGGAGATTTTCGCCGTCTGATATTACGTGGAGCTGGGAGGTCTCTTGTGGACTAGTGTCTTGAGGTTGGTTCTCCCACCTCAGAGACACTGCCCTGGTGCCTGGCTGGGGCGCCAAGAACCTTTAATCCACATGGCTCAAAATAAAAGGTAGAAAAAATAGAAAGGAAAGAAAAGGAAGGAAGGAGGGAGGGAGGGAAGGAAGGAAGAAAGGAAGGAAGAAATGAAGGAAGGAAGCAAGAAAGGAAGGAAGGAAGGTGCAGAGGAAGAAAGGGAGGAAGGAAGAGAGGAAGGGAGGAAAGAAGGGGGAAGGAAGGAAGAAAGGAGGGAAGGAGGGAAGAAAGGAAGGAAGAAAGGAAGAAAGAAAGGGAGAAGACAGAGTAGTGTAAAGTATAGTTATTAAAATAAAAAATAATTATTAAGAAGAAAAATTTCCTTAAAAAAAAAAACAGAAAAATGGGTCGGTCTAACCCTAGGACAAATGGTGAAAGCAAAGCTATACAGACAAAATCTCACACAGCAGTACACACTCACAAAAAGAGAAAAAGGGGGGAAATAATAGTATATCTTGCTCCCAAAGTCCACCTCCTCAACTTGGGATGATTCGTTGTCTATTCAGGTTTTCAACAGATGGAGGGCACTTAAAGTTGATTGTGGAGCTTTAATCCGCTGCTTTTAGGCTGCTGGGAGAGACCTCCCCCTCTCCTCTCTGTTCGCACAGCTCCTGGGGTTCAGCTTTGGACTTGGTCCCGCCTCTGCGTGTAGGTCGTCCGAGGGCGACTGCCCTTCACTCAGACAGGACGATGTTAAAGGAGCAGTTGATTCGGGGGCTCCAGCTCACTCAGGCTGGGGGGAGGGAGTGGCATGGGGGCGGGGCGAGTCCGCGGCGGCAGAGGCTGATGTGACGCTGCGCCGGCCCAAGGCGCGCCGTGCGTTCTCCCGGGGAAGCTGTCCCTGGATCCCGGGACCCTGGCAGTGGCGGGCTGCACGGGCTTCCGGGAGGGCCGGTGTGGAGAGTGACCTGTGCTCACACACAGGCCTCTTGGTGGTGGCAGCAGCAACCTTAGCGTCCGACACCCGTCTCTACTGTCCGTGCCGACAGCCGCGGCTCGCGCCCGTTTCTGGAGTTCCTCTACGCTGTGCTCTTAATCCCCTCACCTCACGCCCGAGGAAGCAAAGAGGCAAGAAAAAGTCTCTTGTCTCTTCGGCAGCTCCGCGCCCGCTTCTGGGGCTCCTTTAAGCGGCGCACTTAATCCCGTCTCCTCGCGCCCAGGCAGCAAAGAGGGAGGAAAAGGTCTCTTGCCTCTTCGGCAGCTCCAGACTTCTGTAAGTCTTTATCCACTGAAACTTTTGCAGTTTGAATAGGAGACCTGCCACTCTCATATCTCAGAGAACCAAAGACATCATTGGTTCTCACTCATGAAAATGACCTGTGGGCTCTGAGGCCTTCTGAGTTGCTCTGGAGTCATACTAAAGTATTACACTCTTATCTTAAACTGATCCAATCGTCAGGGAATCATCCAGGGTGCAGTCTTGTCTCAAACCTTGAACAGTTTATTTTGATTAAATCATTTGGGAAAACCAAATCTAAATATATATCCTTCACATGTAAGCATTTTAAACTAATTAAAATATAAATAACTTTGAAAACATTTTAGAGACTGATTTGCCACCAACCACATTTATAAAAGCAAATTACAGTTGTGAACAATTTTCTGGCCAAGAGAGATCTGAAAACACAAAATGAAAATGTGAAAATATGAGGAAGAAAAAAAAAAGAGTCAATATTCTCCATTTAACTTCAAGACTACAGAATGAGTGGAGTTAGTTAAAGACATGAAGTCAGGGGCTTCCCTTGTGGCACAGTGGTTGAGAGTCCGCCTGCCGATGCAGGGGACACGGGTTCGTGCCCCGGTCTGGGAGGATCCCACATGCCACGGAGTGGCTGCCCCCGTGAGCCATGGCCGCTGAACCTGCGTGTCCAGAGCCTGTGCTCCGCAACGGGAGAGGCCACAACAGTGAGGGGCCTGGGTACCGCAAAAAACAAAAAACAAAACAACAACAACAACAAAAAAGACATGAAGTTGTTTATAACAGTTACAGATTGCTGTAGACATGAAGATGATCACAAATATACTCAAAGCAAAAAATACAATTGGGGTCACAAATCCTTGGAAGTTTTACAGAAATATTCATTTTGCAGATGCACACAAAGGGTTATTGTTTTCATTTGAAAACTTCACTCCTAGTCTTGCTCAGCAAAGAACTGACTGACTTTTGCTAATTTTGAGGGGACAAATCAGCAGTGTCCAGAAGGATGCGGAGACTTTGGGTTTTGAAGGGAGAGAGTTAGAAAGAGAAATTCCTCCCTGTAGCACGTCAGGGTCATTTATTTCCCAGGGACCTCTGGCTTAGTCTCCTGTGCTCCCATTGTGTATGGTGCCCCAGCTCCTGTTGTCTCTTTTCCACTTGAAAGCAGAGAATGGTTTCTGTTATAGGGAGCAAGACAGTGACAAACTCATTTCCATATATAAAGCCAGCTCTGTAATATCATCATATGATATAGTCCTTCCAAGAACAAAATGAGACTTCATCTGTTCTGTGCCTATTTTTTCCCAACAATAATCAAGAGATACCATCTTTTGGGATATTCTGTTTGCTTCCCCTTTCTCTACTTCTCTCTCTTTTATAGTTGTTAATTATTCATTGGAGTTTTTGTCCCCTCCTACTTTTTCCCTTTTCTTCAGTGTGTTCCTTTATCTTTCCTTGGGGTCCATGTTCATTTTTTGCAATTTGTCTTTCCTTGTTAAGAGTTTTCATCCAGTGGCATCACTCCTTCATTCAAACTCCTTCACTGTCTTGACTCTCCTCTCTGCTTTTTTTAGCACCTTCACCAACCCTTTTCTTTAACTTCTCTCAACTTGACTTTCCTAAGCTCAACAGGAATTGGTTTCCCACAGGTGGACTGCAGTTTTTTGCTGCTCTATTTCAGTTGGAAAAACAATAAAATGCAGGGTCAGTTTGCACCCTAGTTCCTAGGAGTTTTGCTCTGAACTCACCTTCAGTCCAGTACTCATAATGGGCATTATAGACTAGAGCAGTCCCATAAATAATAGAGAAAGACAAACAAAATCTTGGCAGAGTGTATTTGATGGTATTTCTTCTGGCAACAATGAAAACTGGGAATGATTTATAATTAGTAATCAAAAGTGAAAAGACAGAAAGGGTTAGGGAATTAGGATGAATGGTTGTGCCTGGGCTCATAGTAAATAATATTCCTTCACACACTAAGGAATGCGAGCTGTGGGGAAAACGTGGATGATAGAATCTGGATGCTAACAAGATCATAGTATAGTGGAAGAAAAGTCATACTGATGAACATCCATGATTAATCAGACTTCTGTTTATTGCCATCTCTTCATTTATTTCTTCCAAGAAAACAATGAAGATGCTCAGAGAACTTAGCCAATTTCACACAGCTGGGAAGCAGTAGTAGTGAAATTCAAACACCTGAGTTTCTGACTCCAAAAGCTTCCCACCATGTTCATGGGTAAGAGGTTAACTGTATTTGTTTATGTTACTTACCCTCAAAACAAATTCTCTTAATTACTTTGTTGTCTGCATCAGGTGATATAATGGACAAAGTTAGGAAACACCTGTGCTGCCACCTATTAGGAATGCACATTGGAACACCACTTCAATATTCCAAAGAACAGTATCATCTAAGTGACCATAGTCCCTGTACGTGAGGTCCATCCCCTCATTATAATTGCATGAGGTATTTCTCCCACTGTGTGGCACAAAAACTTAGAGGAGAGATCCAGACAATGTATTTCTTCAACCGAGATTAAAAAGTAGAATAAGACCACAATGCAGAAAAAGAGGGAAAATTTTAATTCTCACTTTCATGTTACCTCTGCAAAAAAAAAAGAACATTAAAACAACATGTCACTAATATTTTTGCTCAGTGCCATTCATATGTCACCTGAGTTAACTAAACACCTTTCAGCAATGTGACAACATTCCTGGGTGTTTGTCAAAAACAAATGTTCAGGCTACTGAAAAATATAAAAATCACAAATAGATTGAATTTGGTAGGTTCATAGATGTGCATGGAAAGGTAAGATTGTGTAAAATTATGTGACTATATTTATATTACATCCATGATATCCCTTGAAAAACTTAACAAAATGTGAATTCATAGAACCTTGACATTGGCAATGGGAAATGTTGATAAAAATTTATTTGGCAATTCGGAGGAGTATCAGATAATAGACTAGGTACACAATATAATTAAAAATACTGCACTTTCTTCTGCATACACAACAGCTTGTGGCAAAGCTCTGGGTAAACCATGAACATAAGAGTGGAACTGCATTGCATTTCATAGAACATCCTCAGGCCAAAAAAGACAAATAGGAGAGGTCCTGATTATATATTTGCTCAGAAAATACTCTCTGCTAATATACTGCCAATTTCCTACCTCGGGTAAATAGCATCCCCCTCCTCCAAGGTAAGTAGGTCTCTGCTATATTAGATTTTATTTACAAAAAAGGAACTCTGTCCACAGAACACACATCAGTTATGTGAAGGGTGTGGCACAGCTTGTCTCAAAACATTGTCAGTGTGACCTTTGGCAAGGACCCAGTGGAAAATCAGTTTCCCTAAAGGAAACCAACATCCCTTTCCCTATAATCCTGCTAGCACAATATGGTGTTAATGAAGCAAGCCCTGCTTCCAGTGGCCGTAGCACAAATTGCTTCATTTGGCTTGGTCACTGGAAGGACAAATGCCAGGTGGGGATACACACACATGAGCATATGCAAGGTTTCCATGGAAATGCTACTTGTTCTGCCTGAATGGCCTTGGGGATGCATCCAGCCCTGCAGGGGTATGCCATCTCTTTCTGGAGGTCAGCCCAGTGAAAAGTAAAACCTTAAGAAACACACCTGGACTCTGGATTCTATGGGTTCATCTGGAGAGTGATTAGAGGGATTGGGTTATCAGTCACTTTCAATATTCACTGTATTCTGAATACCAACTCTAAAAGCAGCAGCCTGATATTCTTTTACTGCAGAGTCCAAACATAAAGATGACAAGCTTTCCCAATCATATCATGGAACACTCCCAGTAGTTTCAAACACAATATTTTAAGGAGACAAATGTTCTAGGCAATTGTGCCAAAAACTATGCTTTCTAGCCCATCACATGGCTGCTCTATCTAACTGACATTCTCTTTCCCTTAACTTCGTATATCTGCCACTGCTTTGTCCCCCCTTGTTACCTGTCTCCCTTATTTACAAAACTACTGGTCGATGGTCCAGGGAATCACTTGGAAAGTAAACTGGCTGATTAAGAGTCCTACAAGCTGGTAGGGTGATTTAGTACACAAATGCCAACATTTTCAGCATCTGGATAGAAACCTTGGGTTGACTACATGTCAACTGTATAGGTACAAATGTAGGTTGCAAAAGTTCTTAAAGGAGCTGGTTTGTCCTTTCAAACATAGATCAGTAACCTAATGCCTGATTGGAAAAAATAATAATAATTATTCAATACTAAAACATGGACTACAAATGTTTCCATTTATAAGATAAAGCTTCACAGATGGGACAAGAGTACTTGTATTTTTTCTATATGTCATTGAGTACGTTAGAAATACAACTGGAATAGGGATATCTTCTTACAATAATGATGAAACTCAAAAATAATTTATTCTTATTCTTTTTATTCTTGCTGTCCCTCTTTTTAAGTATTTGGTGAAGGGTATGGCACAGCTTGTCTTTTAAAGTATATACCTTTTTAAAGTAAAATACAGTAAGTACAGTTTTTTATATAAAGTATAGTCACAGGTTTTTCTACATAAATAATAAAAAAATTACCTACTTAAAAGTACAGATCATGTCTGTGTAGATACTTTCCTACTCCTTCTTTCCTCATCCCTTATCATACTTCTCTTTCAAGTCCTTCTACTTCTTATACACAATTTTGCTCTAATGAACATGTACTGTTCTTTAGCCACTCAAGCTTCATTCACTTTACTTAAGGATCCATTTAAAGATACACACTTTCAATCTCTCTGCTTGCGTATGTTGGCTGAGACCCACTTGCTGACTGCAGGGAGGTTTTCCAAGGCTAAGCCAAGCAGTGTATCTGTTATTGGTTCAGAGACAGGGATGTGACCCAATCAGAGACAGTAAAATGGAATGAGGAAGTTTGAGAATTTGATTGATTTACAAGAAAGAGAAGCCTGCTCCTCTCAGGGCATTTAAAGCCCAAAGAATATAAGGTCTAGAGCTGCTACATCTATGACCATGAGACGGGAGCTTATCTGGAAATAAAGTCCACAAGAAAGCAAATAAGGCAAGACATGGGCAAAGTAGTTAACTGACATTTGCAGCTAGCTCTTCCACTGTGTTCCTCACTTATGTGAACCAATACATAAACTCCCTCAGTGCCCGAGCCAGTTTAAGCCAGGTTTTCTGTGACTCATAAACTTAGTGATAAACCCACCCTATAAACAATGCCAAACAGGTCAACGGAAACTGAGTCCTATACCAGTAGCACCCACATTTTCAAGTCCAAGGACCCCTTTGAACAACTGCTGCTCTAATCCTTTGTAGCTTGATATCAAGGTACCAGTACAGCTACTCAGTGAAGAAAATAGTCCAAAGGCCTCAGAACTAATATACTTTGAGGCCTTGAAAGACAAGAATCTTTAACCTGGTAGCACATAGCATTCCTCACAGGACAGTTAGCAGCTGTGATAAGCCTCAACCAGCACACTTGGCAAAGAGGATCACGATGAAGAGAATGTAAAAGGTCAGGGGACCTTCAACTCACTGCTCCACACCTGATGGATTATTTGTAATGAGACACAGTTTTTCATATTTCCTTTGTGAAATAGGGACTGTAAGGGCTTGAACTAAGATGAACCGTATTATTTTCCAATACATAATGTATTTTTCATGAACATCTCATGACTAGAAAGTCCCCAAATTTTTAAGAGGAAAAAAATCGTCAGGTAGTTTCCTCTCTCATTTTATTTTCCTACAAACATCCTCTTCTCTTCCTCTCTTCTTTATTCCCTTAGTTCTCTCCCTTCCATCGTTTTCAATAGTTTAGCCCTTTTATTTCTCCTTAACTAGAATGACAACAACAACAAAATTTCAATCGATTAGTAATTAATGACTCAGTATGATTCAGTGAATCAGTTCATAGTTTATTTTCGCCTTAGGACATATATCTCCCCAACTACACTTTCTTGACTTATCCTGTAAGAGAACTTCCAGACCATCCTTCAACCTATTTCCTATTCCTTCACGGCATCTCCCACCACCTCAAAGTTGCTATAAATACAGAACAGAGAAGGGTTTGGCAAGATAGAATGAGAATGTGATCATAAATTGTTCCTCAGATCATTAAACCAAAGTTTCCTGACATAGCCAAACCTCTTTTCTGGGTTTGAATGAGGACCAGACATTTTTATAACAGGAAGCCTCAGAATGGAGATTTCAAAGATTAGCATTCGCCTTTTTGTCCAATCACCTCCAGGAAGTGCAAAAGAATACTTAATGAATTCAAATTCTGGCTCAATTGTATAACCCATGAGCATCTGAGTAGTTGGCTTAAACTCAGTGAGTCTCAGTTTCCACATTTAAAATGAGGATGGTAATACCTACCTAATTGATTAATTTCACACATATTTTTTAGCACCTGGCTAAACATTATTCTCAGGGGTTCATGATACGCTTTGATTAAAATAGTCAAAATCCTATTTTAATGGGGTTTATATTTTACTTAATAGTATTGTTGAATGAACTAAATGATATAATTTAAACAAAGCCAGAGCACAGTGCCTAGCACACAGTAAAACACAACACATGGTATCCAAGGTGAGATTTCGTTCCCAGCTAGGGTGTTCTTAACTCTTTTTTCTGTTATAAATTCTTCCAGTCTCTTAAAGGTTTTTGAAAAAACCTCAGTAGGAGGGCTAGGCTTTCGGATGAGCCAAAATATGATTTGAATAAGCCAGAACATTCCCTTGAATAAAATACTGGTGCTGATTTGGGAGGTGAGTTGGTTCAAGTTGATTAAGAGAAGGGCAAAAATATTGCTTTAAAAAAAGACAAACATTGGGCTTCCCTGGTGGCACAGTGGTTGAGACTCTGCCTGCCAATTCAGGGAACACAGGTTCGAGCCCTGGTCTGGGAAGATCCCACATGCCGTGGAGCAACTAGGCCCGTGAGCCACAGTTACTGAGCCTGCGCGTCTGGAGCCTGTGTTCTGCAACAAGAGAGGCCGCGACAGTGAGAGGCCCCCACTTGCCGCAACTAGAGAAATCCTTCGCACAGAAATGAAGACCCAAGACAGCCAGAAAAATTAATTAATTAATTAATTTTTTAAAAAAGACAAACATTTTCTAGAATAAGTTACTTTTAAAGCCATCCTTGATTTCTTTTAAAAAAATCTTCTTTGTGGAATTCATCAGCAATCCTACTCCCCAAATATATTGCATATTATTTCCCTTCCCTGCCTTTCTGCTGCTACTCTCCTAGCATACATTTCTGTAGTCCTCGTATAAGCTACCACCATCTCTGTCTTCCTAGCGGTCAGAATTACCCTTAAAAAGGGAAATCAGACCATCTTCACCAGCTCTAAAAATCTTCTGATACCTTTTCAGTGCGCTTTGCATAAAATCCAAGCTCTCTTCATAATTTACAAAGCCCTTACAACATCGTGCCTCTAACTCTCAGACTTCATATTCTCTCAATCCACCCTTGCTCACCATGCTCCAGACACCCCTGCCTTCCTTATCAGGCAAGTTTCTGCCTCAGAGCCTTTGCATTCGCAGTTCTCATTGCTTAAATGTGGTCACCCTCCTCTCCTATATTTGCATTATTTGCTTTTTCCTAGTTCAAATTGTATCATTTCAGAGGGGACTGTGCTGACCAATACCCTCTTCCCATCCTCCAATCGCTCTCCTTTCACATCTCTTTCAAGTACCCTTTCCAAGAGTATGAGTCCGTCTTCCCCATATAGACTTTAGGGTCCGTGAGCAGAGATTTTACTGTCTTGTTCTCTGTATCTCCACTGTCTAGCTGCAGTAGGCACTCAATAAATATTTGTTAAGTAAAAGTATAAAATCTATGAAATTAATAATTCTCTGGGCACGCACACAGATATTTATTTCTAAAATTTTGCCAGGCTTTCGGTAATCATATAAAATGTTAATGATGATATGTTTATGGTGTGTAAGGCACTACAAGCATATAGAAAGCGTTCAACAAACATTACTGATATGCATTTTCCATTTGGTCTTTACAGCAGCTTTGAGGTGGTGGCATTATTATGTTCATAACCATTTACAGCCTAGGGGACTAAAAGTCCGAGAAAGTAAGTTTACTACTCAAGAATTCATAGGTCATAAGTGGCAGAGTTAGGATTAAATCTAACTCTGTCTGACAACTAAAACTGGTGTTCTTAATCTTACAAATATCACCATCCACTGTATCTTCTCATACCCGACCAGAAGTGATAACCTGTCAAAACTAATAATGTAAATGGAGAGCATTTACTGAGTGTTTACCATACATAGGGGATTATCTATGTTAATTCTCACAACAACCCTAAGATATAGATCCCTTGTTTTTCAGTTGAGAAAAATTCAGCTCAATTAAGTCAGATGGAATCTGAATCCAATCTCATCTGACTCCTGAGACTGAGCTGTTAACTACTACGGGCACCATTTCCCTGACCCAGGGAAAGACAGTATTACTTGTCAAGTCACAGATGATAAGAACGGCTAGTCTAGGCCTGTGCTACAAAGTTGGACCTTGTAGCACAGGCTGGGTGCAGCCTTACTGCATGGACAGCACATTCACCTTGGTCAAATGACAGATGCATTGTGTCTCTAACTATGGAAACCAGGAATCACTCTGCTGGCTGACTACCAACTCTCTGTCAAGTCAGGGAAAAACAACCAGAAGCCTAAACTTCCATTATGACATTAGTGGTGCCTCCTTCATTTATTTTGTAAACAATAAACTCGTCCATTGTTTCAATTAGGAAGTTTCAAATGAGACTGAAGATAACTCATCCCATAATTTATCATCCTTCCCTGTTCCACAGGCTCAGGCAGAGCGGATTCCAGGGTGGAATTTGTACTCTCCTGATTGATGAGGCTAATAAAGCACCTTTAATGTGATATAAATAACCTTAAAAATGTCCTCCAGAGTCAATATTGTTGCTTGACGGCCTCACGCAGGCCGGGTCCTTGTCTTAAGTAGCACTAAAGCCTGATGAGTTACGCTTTTGAAAAAGTTTGTCATTGAATTTGGATATTGATTTCTGGGGCTACATGGTGGCAACACCTGCATTAGTGACACAGATGGAGAAAACTATTTTAAAAATACCCATTTCTTTCACACACGTAATACATCAATAATTTTCACACCCTGCTGTAATCATGCAGCTTTGCCAAGGGACTGGAACATGCATAGAACAAATCACATAGGTATTCATTCAACCAGACCAATGACTATTGCTCTATCCATGCTTTGGTTATGAAAGAGCACAGTAGACACTTCCTAGAAGGTAAGAATGTGCTTTCAAACCCATTTCTCCGTCACACATGCACTCACATACATACTCACAGAGGTCAAACCAGGTATAACAACAGAACAAAATGGTCTAACTCTGACTTCAAAGCCCTCTGGTTAAACGCTGATTGTTGAATTTGAGGGTAAAGGCTATTTATTAATTTCTTTGCATATTGGGAATATCATGAGCCAAAGGTTATGGCCTTTTATAAACACAGTTATTCCACATCTTTTTTTCTTTTAAACTTCTGTCCTTACAGTTTCACAAGTTGCTTTAAAACTCTTTGCTTTTCTCTTTTCCTGCCAATTTCCTCATGCTTGGCAGTATCATCACTTCTTGTCCACTTTTTACCATTTTCTAACTCTTTATTGTGTGTGTATGTGTCTTGCCTCTTGTGCATATGTGTGTGCCTCTACACTTGCAGAAACGGGATCAGAAGATGATACAGAAGTAAGGCAAGGGCGTTTGATGTCAGGTAAGAGAGTTGTAAGGTCAAAGACACTCAGTCAGTACATCACCAGATGATGGATTTCTTCAGCTCATTATGCCAGTTTCCTAGGGTTGTTGTAACAAATTACCACAAACTAGGTGGCTTAAAACAACAGAAATGTAATTTCTCACAGTTCTGGAAGCCAAAAGTCCAAAATTACGGTGTTAGCAAGTCTCCGAAGGATCTAGGGGAGGAGAATCCTTTCTTGCCTCTTCCATCTTCTGGTTGCTGCTGGCAATTCTGGTATTCTTCGGTTTTACAGACAAACTCCAGTCTCTGCTTTCTTCTTCACATGGCCTTCTTCCCTTTGTCTCTCTCAGTCTTGTTTGCTTTTTCTGTTTTTTATAGAGGTACTCATAATTGGATTTAGGGCCCACCCTAATCTAAAATAATCTCATTTTGAGATCCTTATCTTAAATATATCAGCAAAGGCCTTTTTTTCCAAATAAGATTGCATTTTGAAGGCCCGGGTCTTTTGGAAGTGTCACCATTCAGCTCACTATACCCATTTATAGACTTTCAAGTTAATTAACTAAAATATACTGAGATTGTCCCTTTTTTAAAACAAGTAATACATATTTTATCTGGCAATGATACATACTCTAAGACTAACCACAAGTATAAAAATTTGGCATATGATATGGAAATCAGACACTATCCACACTAGTTACTTTTCTCTTTATCCTTCCAATAAGGTTGCATATAACATTTACATCTTTTGAGAAATGGTCAAACACAGTCTTCCATGATGAAAAAAAATATATATAGCAAGGTCTAAATATCTATTTTCATAGATATTCCAGCTAATTAATTTATTTTGGAATTACTGATTGATCTTCAGAAGAGTTTGAAACCAGACAGAAAAATTTTAAGTACTTATAAAATTCTACATTCTCATGAGGAGACCACTGTGCTTTATGTTAAAGAAAATCAGGTTCATAGTAACCTAGATAAAGATGCCCTTATCAAAGGATAATGAATACTCACAAAAGGGTAGGGGGTATATTTGTGTCTATAGGCAATGAATATAAACAGATCCTCTCTGTCCTTTTCAATTAAAGATTCCATAGGAATCAACATAAAACTAATAAATACATTCATAGGGCAAGAGCTTAAGAAAACATGAGAAACCTGGGGATCTTGTTAAGATGCAGATTTTAGTACAGTCGGTCAGTGGTAGGTCCTGAGATTCTGTATTCTAACAAGCTCTCAGGTAATGACTAAGGACCACACTCTAAATATAACCACGGTTATAGAGAATCAAGCTATAACAACAGGGCTGGCAAATAATTGTAATGTCACACAGGCTAAAGATTATAAGGCTTTTAGTCATTCAGCAGACATTCACTGGGCTTCTATTCTGTACCAGTAATTGTGGTAAATACAAAGATAAACGGAATATAATTCATAATCTCAAGAGTTTCTCTCTCAGCTAATTGTGTTTTGTTTTGTTTTGTTTTCAGGCATAAAATCTGACATCTATCTTCTGTTTCAGACACTATTAGGGAAATAATAGAAATAAAATATTCTATAAATAGGCAAAACATTAATCTACATTTAGCAATTTTTCTAAAAATTGATGTAATTGGTCTCTATCCCAAAAGTTACAACCTCTCAGCAGTGAGGGCAGCATCCTTCGTAAGGACTGCTCTCAGAGATGTGCCATGGCAATACAATTCTTGGTAGGGTTTGGGGACCAACAATCAGAATGGTACTGTGAGTTCTAGGCTGGAAGCAGATGCAATGATGAGTAGGGATAATTCACAATGAGATGATAAAACATTCACAGAACAAATCATTTACTTTCCAGGAAAATCAATATTTTTTTTTTTTTTTTTTTTTTTTTTTTTTTTTTTTTGTGGTAACGCGGGCCTCTCACTGTTGTGGCCTCTCCCATTGCGGAGCGCAGGCTCCGGAAGCGCAGGCTCAGCGGCCATGGCTCACAGGCCCAGCCGCTCCGCGTCATGTGGGATCTTCCCGGACCGGGGCACGAACCCGCGTCCCCTGCATCGGCAGGCGGATTCTCAACCACTGCGCCACCAGGGAAGCCCTATGTTCTTGTTTTTGAATTAACTTAATTCTACACACTGCTAAAGAGATGCGCTAGAGAGTAATGGCCCTGGATGCTGAAGTCTAAATTTATGCGATTGCCTCTTTTTTCACGTTGGTTTGAGTTAAGATGGGGGAGTTCATGGGAAGGCAGGAGCCAAGGCAATTTGTTTATGATTGTCATTGAGCCAGTTTTGAATGAGAATCCACCAGAGACTATTCTGATCATGATAGTGTTCTAGATGTTTGCACTGTCGACTAAACATATATATAGTGAGCATTATACATATATGCATTGATACACATATTAAAGACATTATCAGGAGGGTCTCTAGAGTGCTGGGAAACTTGTCCTATGAGGAATCTGCTCATGCACCCCCTGCCATGGAAGGGAGCAGTGACTTCCTGAACGTCTTCAGGCCTGAAGACTCAAAGAAAGTTGCAGTATCATGACTTTTGACCCAGTACATTCTCACAAAAGAGGGCAACTATTATGCTGGCAGCTTCACAAACACAGCTTGTTCTCAGTGACCAACGATGAAAGGATGACCATTCACATGTAAACTTATTTTGATCAGAAACGTTCAACACTACAGATTATTCCGTTTTTACATTAGACATGAATTTTCACCCATTAGTGAATTGAGGGTTCTGACGCCAACCTGCCATCGTGGCATCAATGAGGATGGCAAATGGCCACTTTAACTGCCATCACCAAATCTCATGGCATAAAGTAAAGGCTAAGTTCCGTCTTCGAAAAGGTTAACTGTATCTCCTCATCCCCAAAGCAGAACATAGTGGATTAAATGTTTGGTTTTGCTACCTACCATGATCAAACAAACTAGCTAACTGTCAAATATATGCTGCAGGAGTTTATTCATAGCTATACTGCTTATTATCAACCTATGGGGCTTTATTTCCCTCCTTAAAGGCCTATCCTGACCAGTTTAAAACAGCACATATGGGGCCTATTTTTAGATCTATAATGCTTCTCATGATTCCTGCATTTGGGGGAATGGGAAAGATGCAGCCAGAGAGAACACACTGCTCTCTGTTCTCTCCTCGGCCAGGCATTCTATGATTCACTTCAGTATAGAAAGGGAAGCATTGTGCCTGCACACAGAGCTTTCTATTGGGTTACAGTATCTTGCCTTTGGTTCTTACAGAACATATGCCCTACTTTTCACAAATCAGCAAAGAGGCACAATAGAAAAGAGATAGTTTTATCTGTCCAAAATGTTACCAAGATTCCTTCAAGTTTCCACAAGTTACGAATACATGTGTTGGAAGACACAGGAAGGGAGACACAAAGGATCCCTGAACACTGGGTTGGACTCTCAGAAGGAGAAATGGTCTTAGGTCTTAGAGTCTTACAGTCGTATGTTGGCATGCTGGAAAGGGTTTGTGTAATTCTCACTCCGAACTATATCTGGCAAAATAAGCTGCACTGTTTAGTTTCTTAGAAGTTAATTTCTTTCTCCTGATTCCTTTCTCCTATAGTCGTGGGCATTGAAAAAACTTGAGGAAAAGCCAAGTGCAATAACTCTAATGTACCACCAGGTGACAGTGTTTCTAAAATTAATCTTTGATTCTAGAGCACCCAGGCCTGTTTTTGAAGACAGGACCACATTTTAACAGTCAGGTGAATGAACAATCACATGATTGTTTTTTAACAGTAAATCAAACTAGTTACTGAACTTCTTTCCCTAATTCCAATTATTTAAACATGATGAGATCACCCACTCAAGTGACAGCTGTGGGAGGTTAATCTTGTGCTGAAGAGGCCGGAATGACTGGATCATCTTAGAAAAGTGGTTAAGCAGTTTGAAAAGCTGATTTTCAGCAATCCCTCTGAAGCTTAGGATCCACTAAATTGAACTAGAGAAGGTAGAAAATGGAATTCATATTTGCTATATAATGGCAACAACACACACCAACATGAGACCTTAAAGCAATAGGTAATCAATTCATAGCCCCAAAAATTCATGTAATTTTATCCAAAAGATATATCTGCTCAAGGGTTTATATTGACTAATACAAATAAAATGAGTATTTGGTATTCATTTGCTGAAATGGTCATGATTTTATGGAACTGAAACTACAGAGGTGAAATGTTTAACCCAAATAAACTAGGGAATTCAGGTTACTGGAAAGGGGTATAGGAGACAAAGAAGAGGGAGAAGGAAAAATGATCAGTGTTTTTTTTCATAGGTTTGGTGTTTGACAACTAAAAAGGATTTACTTTGGCCTGAATGGAACAGTCATACAAATAAAACCCTATGGAGCTATTTCAAGCAATCAGTTATCCCTACATCTAGGAGCAAACCAGTGCCCAACTGTTAGAGCTGATGGCTTAAGGTCCACTCATTTCTGCTAAAGTGTCTCCAATACACTGACTGCCAAGGTGATCGAGATTCTATTTATAGCTTATTTGAAGGTATATATACTTTATATTAAAACTTATTTACAGTAAGTGGCAAAGCTGTGATGTGATTAGGAACAGAGTTCTCCCCATTACATACCATTCAACTGCTGTCTACTACATCGATTTTTGGGCAGATTGAAGAGAGATGAATACAAGGGATGGGAGAAGGGTGAGAAGAAGTGGAGGGAGGGATGCTTCAGAAAGGTGTGTATTAGTACAGAAGGGCGAAAATATAATTATAGCTGGAAAAAGAAGTAGCACGCTTGATAGTCTTCTACTTCACCTCCCCCTCCTTCTCCCCTCCATTTCCATTACACTCTCCTTGCTCATTATTACTTCTACACCCTCTTTTTCTCATTACTACTTCCCCAAATCCCAAGTTAAATTACAGAACAAGGTAGGAAAAGAAATGACTCCTTAATACTGCTGAGTGAGTACAGCAACACACATGTCCCATGGGAGTCCTCATGTGGTCAGGCTAGTCTGCATGCCATAAAAAAGGGGCACTAGTGACCTAAGGAACCACCTTATGTTTTATGTCAGGTTCCCCACAAAACGGTCTCTGGAACTGAGATTTGCTTGCAAAACCTCTGGAGCTGGAATGGCCTTTCAAAGTTGTATAGCCTTTAGGCAAAGGAAACTTAATACACCTTATCAACCAGTCATTAAATGTGATCTGTCCTCAGGGAGAGGGCATGATGTTGGCAAGTGGCTGCCTTTAGTTGAAAGGAATTCCCAGAGAGGGAATCAATTAAGAGTCATAAGCCACCAGTATTCACAGCAGCTTGGAATGAATTCCTTGTCTAGAAAGGGGATCTGGGCGGTACACATACAATATCCATTTCTAAAGCCTGGACTCACTCCATTAGGCAAATCACTCACTACTCTAGTAGCCGTCGAATCGGTTGGTTATGAGTGAATGAATTCTTTGGGAGTAAAACACTCATAGCATGTGTACTAATGACTGTAGGAACTTAGTGTCTTGATTCCAGACATTTGAAAATTGTTCATCTCAGACTGTGCCAGAGATTTATTTTACATTTGCCTATGGCAAATCACAAGTTAGCACGGGATAAGTGAACACCATTTTGCAGGCATATTCCATTTATGCAAACATGGAAAGTAGATACAGTTTTTAAGTTCATAAAATTAAACTTAAAAGGGCATCTTGTCCAGTCTCTCATGCGATGCTTTTGTCTCCTCTGCCACATCCAGTCTGTTTGTGTGCACCTCAAAGACAAGAAGGCATAATCTCCAGCAATAAGCCATTCCATGTTCTAACAGATCTAACTGCTAGAATTTTAGTTCAACATAAGGACAGGTTATCTGTTCATCTATAATTTTCCAACATTGTTCTTAGTTCTCTCTTTAGGGAGCACAATACCCATATTTTATTCCTTTGCATGTCATTGCTTCAGACATCTGAAGACAGATCATGACCCCTCTAACATGACTTAAAGTCCCCTCATCACTTTAGTCATTCTCCTTCAGTTATTTGAAAGATAGCTTTCATATCTCCCTCAAGTCTTCTCCAGGTAAATAGCTTCACTTCTTAAAAACTAAATCTCAAAAGAAAACACAAAAAACTAAATCTCATATGCCAACTGTCTTTAAAAAAATAGTCTCAAATGCCACATGTGCAATTGTGAATGAATTTTTCTCATTGAGATAGTTAACAGAAAAATAGTCTCTGCTTTTTCTTCTGTATTCCAGTACTATTCACCACATATCTCTATTTCAAAACATGTAAACCTCATAATGTGGTACCTGGTTTATATACCTCTATCTACCGCTAAACTGGTGACCTTAAGAGCAGGAGTTGTGCCTGGCATATAATTGGTCGCTAATACATGGTTGCTTTGAATTTACAAATTTTAAAAAGCTTTAATATTACCAGATCCTGAAGCATTCTCTTTTTCCGTGGGCTTGGAACTGAACTATTTGCATGGGTAAAATAGGTGAGACATAGCTTAGCAGCTGCTATTATTTGCAGAAACAAAAGGGGCCTAAGAGATCTTAGTTGACAAAAAGACCAATATGAGTCAATCATATATGTTGCTCCCTTTTTAGATGCAATGCCTCCTTGAGTGCAGAGAAAAAGTCTTATTTTTTCCTTCCATCACCAATACTAAAACATCGATTGGAACAGTAATTATGTGTCGTATGAATGAATGGCAATCCTAACAAAAGAGGAGATGCTGACGTGGTAGTGTATATTTCACAGTGAAATACAGTCTGACAAGCGTAATGAAAGGGAGATTCTCAGATACCTAAAGAGTTATCAGATAGAAGACGGATTAGGACTTTTCTGTGTGGTTCAAGTGAACAGGATTATATCTACTTGGTAAAAGTTCAAGGCAAATCAATTTGGGTCTAAAAGAAGACATTTATGAAAATCTTAACTATATAAAAATGGAATGGCCTGTGTGGTGTTGAAGAGATTGAAACACAACTTATTAGAAGTATTGTTGGAGGAAATCATACGAATCATTAAACGAAGTTTAAGCAAGATGACTTTCCAGGGTTCTGCCAAACTGGGAATTCCAGTGCTTCACGGTCAAGAGGTAATGTTGGATCATTATCTCCCTAATTCTAATGTAATCTGTTTCCTTTTTTTTTACATAACTTTGTCAGACTATTGATTTGAATTGAAATTGCAGTCAATTTGACAGCCAAAGTTTTTTGCACATACCAAAATGGTAAACTTAACATACATTCTAACTGTCTTATTTTTCTGAGATTTGTATCATTATTCTAAATTCCTGAAAACTTTTAAAATTCCAGGGCTGCTATTCGGTATCTTATATATGTTCATCCACATTTCTGCTACACACCCAATCTCTGTGCATTATATCCTCATATAATTCATTAACAGAAACGCTGATACTTACAATAAGCCTTAAGAAATTCCCTCCAGGTGAACTGAGCTCTATTAAAATTCTATTGTTTTTTCTCTATTCTTTCACCAGTGGTATCATGGTGTATATTCTCCAAGGTTTTGCTAACATTCATCTATGCTACATATACGCGATTCTTCTAATCAACAGTTTTTTGTAAGATGGTCAGAGGAGCACATGAGTTCAGTTAGACGTAAACTGATTTTTGGTGATCCTATCCTAGCTCATAGTGATCATCACTTTCTTTTCTCACCATTAAGTTAGTAACTTGTCTGTAATATTTTTCAAAAATTAGTAACAGGCCCTATATTATATGGTTTGGGATATCCATCTTACTTTTTTCAAAAAATTGGGGCCCAGTTTTTCTATCTCTTGTCTTCTAGTCCATTGTCTTTGATTTTTCAAAAATCCTCAATCAGTTTTTATTTATTTATTTTTTTAAAATTTTATCAGCAGACACTGGAGCAGATTTCATCTGGCCAAGGAAAACTGAACTCACTTAAGGGAGTTAGATGCTCTCCTTATTTCTGCATGTTTTGAGCTTCATCTTTCCCAGTTTGAAAATCTTTCTCTGTTACCCAAACAGAAAATTCAAAATGGGAAAAAAGTGGTTCTATTCTTCTCCTTTTGTCTGAGCCTACCTCTTCTTTATTCTTTCACTTAATTTGAATAAAACAAACATATAATTCTTTGTCCTTACAAATTTTTCCCACAGTTCACCTAATTCTAAGACTTCCAAACACTATTCTTAGAGGTTTGTGGCAGTTTTTAATATTTTTTCCTCCATCATGTACTAATACTTGATATTTTTTTCTGCAAAAACATATGCTTCTTCTATTCATGAGAAATGGTGTTCAATTTGTACCCTCAGAGCTAGTTAAAAAAACAATGACAACCACAACAGAAAACAAAGAACAAGGAATTGTGTTTGATTCATTGACAGTTTATTTATACAAATCAACCATTTATCCAATTTCCTTTTAAATGAAACGGGGAGTTACTGTCCAGACCTGAAGTAATGCTTAGATAATGACATACACGTGATGGCTGCTCCCCTTTTCTGGATTATGACTATTAAGAAGAGCTCAAGTTAGTAAAAAGAGGAGAAATGCAAGAAATTTACCTTCATTTTTCCCACATTTTGACACAAAAACCTTATACGTTGCTACAACATAAACGACTTTGGTTCTATTACATTTATAGTCACATCCAGTTCCAAATAAAATAAGTTGTTTGGGGCACAAACTAGTGTTTAAGAAGGAGATACTGAGCATCTAATAAGTTCGAGGCAGTTTCTAGCCACGTGGAAAATGTACATCCTAAGTCCTAGTTGGTTAATGACACCAGAACATAATGATAAGCCATCCAGCATCTTTGTTCCATGTAATATCAGAGACTAAATGTACTTGCCTTTTAAAGTGCATCTGTCACAGTAATTTAACATGAGACTGGTAAATAGAAAGGGGGCTCTTCCAAACTCAGAATAAATGAGTAACTGATATTGGACAATAGTCTCCAGTATGTTTCAAAAGAAACATAAAAAAGATTTTGGACAAGACCTCCTCCTCTCCGCTATCTGCAATCACAGCAGTCGATAGAGAAAATGGTGCAGATGATAAAAAGACTAGTTATAATAGGAGGCCCACTGCTATGCTGAGAAACAGCTACAGGGCAAATGATTGCACAAGATCATCTATTCAGCCCCTAATGAGCTGTTGTTAGTGTTATGTCCAACCTTCCACTTGTCACCAGTTACGTTTACAGTTAGTAGTTTGAGTACATATTTACTTCTCTGGAGAGTGGGTTTAGGTGCAGAATTGTGGTGAATGGATCACAACATAGCTCACATGCCCTCAAAGTGCAGACTCCAGGATGCCCTGCAGTATATACTTAGCTCTGTGCTGGAAGAAAGGGAAAGGAAAGAGGAGGAGAAAACAGTTTGGTGAAAAGGGCTGGAAAGCAGGGTGGGATAGGAGTGGAGGTTGTGTACTGCCTTTGCAGTACACTTTCCTAACAGGAAATTACAACAAATCTGAAAGGCTTGGCCTGTGACTAAAGCAGCATTTGTTCCCAACCATTAAACCTGGCTTACTCACCAGAAGGATTTTACAGTCCCTTTGACCATGTTGAAAATTTGAGGATGGAGATAATCCCTTTCACTCCTGTTTTTGTTGGTCTGCAAAACTGTTTGAGAGCTTGAACGTTGGGCATTTGTCAGCGAGGTCTAATGCACATTTTGCTCTCTTTCAATGGGTATTCAGCAGACTTCAGATCTATAAAAATTCGACTTAGTCCTTGCCTATTTTCTCATCTATGGGGGCTGGGCAGCTCAGCGTTATCTGAGAGGTGCCAGCTGTTGCTATTACAGACAGCATTCAATGGTTCATTTATCTGAATATGTACTGTTACTCGGCAAGATCTCAGGGAAGGAGACTTTGTTGTGATGGTGATGCACTTCTTTTTTGATGAGGCTCTTGAATAAATATCATCTTTTAAAAAGGGGGGTTCTCTGAGTGACTGGAAGCATTTCTAATACACATACTGACTTCAGCAGCTAAGAGATATATACAAGCACCTTGTGTATCCACACTACCAAAAAATGTATATTGTTGAAACAGCAAATATCTTTCTAACTATAACATTGAATGTTACTTAGGATACACATGAAAAAGCAATAACTACATTCATTAATCTGGTTGCAGTTAACATGTTCAATTATTAGATGACTTATAAAATGTTGAACTGAATGTACAATGCTGATTCAAAGGTATACAAACTTCACTGAAGCCATTCTGTAGGCTTTAATTAGTAAATTACACTCTTATGATCTCTCATGAGTGTATTAGAATTTCACACACTTGCTTTTCACAGCAGCGGCCTGAGCTTAGTCATCACTTTCAATTAAACTAACACAAGAAATCAAGGCCTAGAGTTTACTTAAGTAAACAAATTCTGTTTCAAAATTCCCATTGTATAAATAGATCTCTAATTCATAAAATAGCTAATTATTCTCCCCTATAGTAGACTCTAGCTATTGTTTGATGATTGAGTATAATGTCTGTACCTGTTCACTTAAATATCCTTTGACATTGGGTTTAAAGAACCTTTTAAAAGTCTCAAGAATAGGAGGTATTTTTCAGCAGTACCATTATGACTTTTTTAAACTGTAAATGAATGCTTTAGGCGAAATAATTCAAATACCAACTACATGGTAGTAGAAAGAAAAGTAAAAATGATGTCTATTATCAATAAAAAAGATTGGCCAAAGAAAAGCTAGAAATAAGAGAAGGGTCAAAGGGGGTTGAAGGCCAAGAAAAGGAATTTGATGGTAAGTGATGCAGTTATAGAAGTCAGAATGATTAAATATGTGATGGAAAGAGGCTTTCTCAAGGGCTGGAAAATACCCTAAGAGAGGGAACAAGCAGTTTTAATTTGACACAAAAATGTTAGAAGCAAGTTTTAAAATAAAAAGAAAAATATGAGGGTGTAATAGGATAATAAAAATTACTAATTTGGAGAGAAGAGAAACTTGCTGAATAGGTAAAAATCTAAATTGCAAAATATAATAAACAAATGCAATTTTACTACTTTAGCATATGTAAAGTAAACTGTCTTTGGTTCATAAAGCATTTCCAGGTAGTGCCCTACTGGATCTACCTTAAGGACTGGAAGGGTCATCCCACAGAACCTCAGATTAGAGAGGGAACATAGCCACAGCCTATTTTGCATCCTTAACTAGTGTTTATAGAGTTTCTGCTTGTCACAGCACATTTTCAACGCTTATTTCAAAATCCTTCCTTACACTGAGCATACAGAGCTGAAAGTCAAAGTCATTGGCATCAAGAATCTTACAACTAAATGAAGGACACAGAAAAGTAACAGTGGAATTCATGAACATTGTATTAGATGATGGGGGCTATATGCATAAGGTGCTACTGGGTTTCAAAGGAGGATGTTTGTTTATCTGAGCCTGAGCTGAGGTGAAAAGGACATAGTAAGAAGGGGTTTCCTAGGGGTCCTAACATGTCAGCTGAGTCTTTAAAATGTATAGGAGTTAACCCAGCCTAAGTAATGAAATAGGTATTCCAAGCAAAGGTAATACGTTCAAAGGCCTAAAGAATGAAGGGAGATTGGTGTTATTAAGGAGCTTCTAGATACATGGAAAAGGTTGAATAGGTGCATATTCCTTTTTAAGTGAGAGACCTAGAAGTGACACAGGACTCTAGCCATAATGAGACCAGCAATTAGTTGAACAAAGGAATAAGAATTTCCTTATATTTCTGTTCACTGTTTTCTTCTTTTCTTTTTAGTTTATCTGACCTCTCTGGACTTGACCTCAGGCCTACCTGACTACCTGTCACCTCTAGTCTAAGATAATTCTTGGACTTTGTTCTTCCTCACCAAGCTTGTTTAGTTCCTGGCCCAGATCAGGTCTGACATCAACTTTTGTTGCAAAAGTTATTTTAATTTGATTATGTTTAAATGTTTTTCAGTGCCAGGACATTCTTTGGGCTTATTCTCATTCACTAGACTTGTAACTCACACTAGAACTAACAGCAAACACTTATTGAGGGCTTTACTATGTGGCAGGCACCCTTCTAAGCACTTTTCATAAACTCATTTATTCCTAATAATCACTCTATAATTTATCTGCATCAATTACCCACATTCTAAGATTTAAACTGTAACTTTGACACTAAGGAACATGCAGAAGGTCATATAGCTAGTAAATAGAGGAGCTGGTGTGTACATCCAGGCAATCTGCCTTCAGGGTCTGCCCTTTTCACCATGACACCCAATTGCCTCAACTGCTTTGCTACATTGTGCCTGAGTTGTACTAAATTGAGCTTGTATACCTTAGGCTATTGATTGCATCTCTACTTAGGTGCTTTATTGCAGCAATGAAATGATCAACAAATACTGAATGAGCAATATCTATTTGCCAGGCTCACTGTTTTAGGCATCTAAATACACAGGGGGAGAAATCAAGTGATCGATATTCTTATGTAAATTAAATTCTAATGGTGGTAATTGAAATTACAGAAGATCTTGTGGGCTACAACCTGTAGGAAGATCCAGAAATCATGAAGTCCAATTTACTTATTTAGCAAAACTGGAAAATATGACCCCAAATAAAATTCATTATAAATACATACACAACTTATTTAAAGTTATAAACATATCATTAGAAAAGTGTGAACTAAAATCCAATCTCTGTATTCCAATCTACTGGTTTTGTCACTTACATACTATGAAGCACATAAATGATATCTGTATTAAAGAAGAGCCTCTGAGCATGGTCTCAGATCAATCAGTCAATGAATCAATGCTTTAAAAAGATTAAAAGTAAATTTGCCAAAATATTACCAGTGTTTACTTTTCCATGATACTATGGATAATTTTTTAAAATTGCCCTTTACACTTTAAAAAGGACTTATACTGAAGATACACAGTCAGAAAAATGTTTAAACTGAAAAAAAAAAAATCCTTTTCTTAAAAAAAAAAATTCTGATTGTTTAAAACTACTTTAGTCACTGTTGCAAAAGTTCTTGAAGTCTGAGTTCTTCTTCTACTCAAGTTCCTCCAAAGCGGAAGCCCCTCTGTTATCTTTTGGCCACTCTAAACCATCTGAGATCTCAAGGGATTTCTCATACTGTTCCTATAACGACTTAGCTAATGACTCAACCCAACTATGGGAAAATGAGAGTGATTCCATATTTTAGGAGCTCAGGTCGGCAGGGTTTCTTCTGAATAATGGCGCTAAAGTATGCCACATGCTATGGAGGGCTTGCTTTTCCCTTAGAGAAGATGACATCAAACTGTGCTATCTCTTTAGTAGATTGACTATGCAAAAGAACTCAACAAGGATGAAAATAGCTTTGGTGCTGGAGAGGCCACACACATTTCCTGATAATGATTCTAGTGATTGAGGAGAAAGAATAAGATCAACCTGGAATCCTCAAATTGTCCCATTTTACTAAATGGACTGCAGTCCATTTTCCCAACTTCAATATAGCAGGGTGTATAATTTTTTTTTTTCTGTATAGAATGATGATGGTACATAAAACCAACAGTGGATTTAATTCAGAACAATAGGACTTTTATCAGATGGTAACCATAATGTGATTACAAATTCATAGGACACTATGGGTGGGCTGTCATATTATTTAGAGGAGTATTGGCACTGGGTCCATTAAATTGTCCTTCTCTCAGATTTGCTTAGGGCTGAGAACCAGTTCAAGAGACAAAGAAGCACTCCACCTCTTAATTCAATCTTATGAGGTTTCTTTAAAAGTAGTTTTAACGCTGCCTTTAACTAAAATCTAGTCTAAATTATAACATTTACAGTAGTTGGCAACTGCTCATTCATTACTTTGACTAACAAGATCTGGTAGATTTGCTCTGCAAATAAGAGAAAGGAAAACCAAGATAGATTTTATATAACATTGTCAAATCTTTGCTTTTAGAGTATCAAAACCAATGAACATACTAGAACTCTAGCAAACTAAGCATTCTAAATCTTTGTTCACTTGTTCCAAAAAAAATTGAAAAATCTCCCCAAATAGCTCATATCATGGAATAACCTACAATGATAACCTATAACATAAGCAGCTTAATGGTTTTCCTGAGCCTATGAACCTCATTGTGTGGTGTGAGGATTAACAGAGTTATTGCAAGTAAACCACTCACTTGCTGTTTTATTATATATTTTCAGGCAATAAAGCAATATGCAAGAGAGATGTGATCCATATGATGATGATAGGCACTGTCCTGATAATTGCTGATCACAAATATACATTGGTCTACCTTGAGGAACTACAAGGCCAAAGATTCAATTATATGTGTTAAGCCACTTGGTACATTACATACCTTGACTAATTTAGAAAGGCATTTAAAAAAAATTTTTTTTTTCTTTCCTAGGGCTTCCCTGGGGGCGCAGTGGTTGAGAATCTGCTTGCCGATGCAGGGGACACGGGTTCGTGCCCCGGTCTGGGAAGATCCTACGTGCCGCGGAGCGGCTGGGCCCGTGAGCCATGGCCACTGAGCCTGCGCGTCTGGAGCCTGTGCCCCGCAATGGGAGAGGCCACAACAGTGAGGGGCCCGCGTACCACAAAAAAAAAATTTTTTTCTTACTTTTCCCAAGGTTTTAACATGAAAAAATTGAAACATACAGAAAAGTTTGTCTGTATAGTGAACACCCATATATCCACCACTCAGATTCTACAATTAACATTTTGTTATATTTGCTTAGAATGCCATTTTTAATAGCAAATCTTGGAACACAAAAAGTATTCTCACAAACTTTAATTACCTTAACTGATGCATTCACTGACAAAATCAGTTGCTCGAGGTTTAACATGCTCTGAAAATCCATTCTCCACAATTCGTTAAAATCTTTTCAAAACTCAAAGGGAGTCTTCTCGCCTACTGATTAAACATTTCACAGCTTTCCACTGGTGGTAGGTTAATGACGATTTTACTGTGTTCCACAACGCTCTGCCTGGTCTGGAACCTAAGTTCTTCTTGAGTCTCACCTAACTGGACCTAACTCCCTTTCATCTATTCTGGGCTCCTTTCAGTTCTTCAAACATGCCTTGCCCCCCCCCCCTCCTTCAAGGCCTTGACACATCTTCTTCCCCCATCCCTACTTCTTTTGCTTACTTAGCTTATCAACGTCCTTAACAAAGAAAAAAAAACAATCCTAAAAAGAGGTTTCCAAAGTAGAAGTGTGAACCTTAACAGGAATGAAAGCCAGTTCTTTGGGGACTGGAGAGAAAAAAAGCTTTGATTTCTATTTGCTTTTACCTAACTTAAAGGTAAGATTTGCTTTGAAAATACTGAAATATCCATAGGCAAGAACACATACAGGTAATATACACATAATAAATGCCTATTTGGAGTATAAAAAGTGTTTTCAGGTCACTGCCTCAGATCTCAGCTCAACTATTACCTCATCATGAATGCCTTCCTTTATTAATCAGCCTGACACAAAATTCCCCCTGTAAACTCAGAACATTGTGGTAGTTATAATTTTACATTTCTCTCAGACTATTTGATTATGTCTGTTCTCATTCACTGGATTCTTGCATGAAGGCAGTCACTGAGGTTTAGTTTTGATGACCCTTTTTAAAAATCTAATACCTAACATGTTGCCTAATTAATAGCAAGTTTTTGATAAATATTTGATGAATATAGAGGGGTGTGTGTGTGTGTGTGTGTGTGTGTGTGTGTGTGTGTGTGGGCACGCATGCATGTGCACGTGTGTATGAAACATATAAATGTAAATATACTAGAAACTTATATCTGTATACATATATATATATTTGAAACACATATGTATGTGTGCATACATATATAAATTATCCAAAATCAAAGCGCTTCAAAGGGAGAGCTGAGGTTTTTTCCTTCTCTCTTTGTAACCAATAAACTCTTTCTCCATTTCTCCAGTTCCTTTTTCCATTGATTTCAGTGAACTATCTTTGTATCATATGTTTATTTGCTATAGACTTGTCAGGACAAAGCTCAAATATCAGCTGGGTCCATGATGCTCACAGTAATTGCAAAACTGTTTGTTGTAAAACAGATTAAGAGGCTCTACTCAGCAAGCACTGAGCCAAGTTCTTCCCTGGCCACTTCAGGAACATGTGGTAGGGCTCTGTAATATGATGGATGACATATGAAGTGCAGAGGGTTGCCCATATGCTGCTGAAATTTTCCTGTACAGGATGAGCTCTTTAGACTTAATAATGGAGATTTAGGACACTGGTGAAAATTCCAGTTCTCTTTAGGTCTCATTCAGAGTTTCCAGGCAGGAGGTGGCAAACCTATAATTCCTCCTGGCAGGAAAGAAAATGAAAGAAGGGAAAAGAGACCCCTAGTAGTTCTAGTAGTTCTAGTAGGTCTAGTAGTTCTAGACCCCTAGTAGTTCTGATGGCTTGCATCAGAACTGATCAGATAGTTTTGTACTACCTGTCACAGAAAGGAACAGATATAGCTGCTGAAATCCTGAAAGTTGAGTAAAAGAATGCAGGAGGTCACATAAAACTCTTCTAATTTAGGTTGGAGTTTGAGGAAGCAATATAAAGCCAGTGGTGAGATTAACAAAATACATGTTTGGGAGGGGTAACAAGATAAAAGGATGCACATAAAAGGATGACGGGGTTTGCTGGGCAGGAAGTATGATGTGGTGAGAATATGGTTCCTAAATATTTAAAATTAAATCAGCCTTTACTTACAGAAAAAAAAAAAAAAGTTCTGAATGCTACATTTTAAAAGGATACAAGCAAACGAGAAATCTTTTGTCAGAAATAGACCAGTATGATGAGATGACACTATACCATACCTGAAATAGAATGGTTCCAAAAAGCAAGTCATAATCAGGATGTAACAAAGAGAAGGGAACGCTCTAGAGGAATGTGATTGGTAGCATCAAGTGGAAAAGGGTGTATTGTGAAAGGAGTATTAGGTGGAGAATTAGGGATATCCTATATAACCTTAAAAAGCAGCATTGGTTTTTTTGATATTGAGCTGCATGAGCTGCTTGTAAATTTTGGAGATTAATCCTTTGTCAGTTGCTTCATTTGCAAATATTTTCTCCCACTCTGAGGGTTGTCTTTTCATCTTATTTATGGTTTCCTTTGCTCTGCTAAAGCTTTTAAGTTTCATTAGGTCCCATTTGTTTATTTTTGATTTTATTTCCATTACTCTAGGAGGGGGGTTGAAAGGATCTTGCTGTGATTTATGTCATAGAGTGTTCTGCCTATGTTTTCCTCTAAAAGTTTTATAGTGTCTGGCCTTACATTTAGGTCTTTAATATATTTTGAGTTTATTTTTGTGTATGGTGTTAGGAAATGTTCTAATTTCATTCTTTTACATGTAGCTGTCCAGTTTTCCCAGAACCACTTATTGAAGAGGCTGTCTTTTCTCCATTATATACTCTTGCCCCCTTTGTCAAAGATAAGGTGACCATATGTGCATGGGTTTATCTCTGGGCTTTCTATCCTGTTCCATTGATCTATATTTCTGTTTTTGTGCCAGTACCATACTGTCTTGATTACTGTAGCTTTGTAGTATAGTCTGAAGTCAGGAAGCAACCCAAGCCAAAAATGGGCAGAAGACCTAAACAGACATTTCTCCGAAGTAGACATAGAGATTGCCAACAAACACATGAAAAGATGCTCAACATCACTAATTATTAGAGAAATGCAAATTAAAACCACAATGAGGTATCACCTCACACCAGTTAGAATGGCCATCAACAAAAAATCTACAAACAATAAATGCTGAAGAGGGTGTGGAGTGGAGAGAAGGGAATCCTCCTGTACTGTTGGTGGGAATGTAAATTGATACAGCCACTATGGAGAACAGTACTGAGGTTCCTTTAAAAACTAAAAACAGAACTACCATATGACCCAGCAATCCCACTACTGGGCATATACCCTGAAAAAGCCATAATTCAAAAAGATACATGTAGCACAATATTCATTGCAGCACTATTTACAATAGCCAGGACGTGGAAGCAACCTAAATGTCCATTGACAGATGAATGGATAAAGAGGATGTGGCACATATATACAATGGAATATTACTCAGCCATAAAAAGGAACGAAATTGAGGTTTTTGTAATGAGGTGGATAGACCTAGAGTCTGTCATGCAGAGTGAAGTAAGTCAGAAAGAGAAAAACAAATACCGTATGCTAATGCACAAATATGGAATCTAAAAAATGGTACTGATGAACCTAGTGGCAGGGCAGGAATAAAGACACAGACGTAGAGAATGGACTTGAGGACACAGGGTGGGAAGGATAAGCTGAGACGAAGTGAGAGAGTGGTATTGACATATATACACTACCAAATGTAAAATGGATGGCTAGTGTGAAGCTGCTGCATAGCACAGGGAGTTCAGCTCGATGCTTTGTGACCACCTAGAGGGGTGGGATAGGGAGGGTGGGAGGGAGGCTCAAGAGGGAGGGGATATGGGGATATATGTATATCTATAGCTGATTCACTTTGAGCAATTATACTCCAATAAAGATATATATATGCATATATATACATATGTGTGTGTGTGTGTGTGTGTGTGTGTGTGTGTGTGTGTGTGTGTGTGTGTATATATATATATATATATATATATATATATATAAAGCAGCTGTGGAACCTGTGGATAGATGCTTTAAAGACAGGGTTCAAGTCCATTTAAGGAAGGGTATTCTTAGAACTCTGTGATGATCGGGTAGGCAGTCTCAGGAAGGAGAGTGAATGTGGACCACTGGAGGTGATCAATCATAGCCCAGATAATGGGTCTCCAAACCCGCCAGATTATCAGAGTCATCTGGGGAACCTCCCAACCATGCCCAGACCCAATACAAGTGATCCTTATGGCTAGGAAAAGTGTAGGACCCCAAGCTACATGAGCATTCTGTGATGGTACAGACATAATTCAAGCAGGATGGAGTAGATGATTTCTAAGAGTCCCTTCATCCCTCAGACCCTGATTCTACCTGTCTTTATACATTCTAGTGATAGTAATAATCAAATAACTGACAAAAGGAGAAGGGCATCAGAGCATATTTGAAGAATTTTATGATTTATGATGTTTTCAGTGAGAATTTTTAGTTTCTCCAGGTGTCCTTATGCTTTGTACTTTTTTCTCTAATGCAGTCATTGGCAAAAAGAACAGATAATTCTTTCTAGTCGCTTCAACAAAACCATTTAGAAATTACTCTCCTGATGGGAATCACTTTATGACCCCAAAAAACATGGAGGGGGAATATATATCAGTGAAAAAAAAAAAGAGAAAAAAACAACAAAATAGAAACAAGCAAGGGAGAACTAATTAAAATAAAATATATTTGGTAACATTTTGGTGACCGATATGTGAATGTGTAATAGATGTGCGGACATTGTCTGTGAAGCATTTTCAAACTTCATTGCAGATAGAAAACATTTGCGAAGCTTGCTAGCATGCAGATTTGAAGGCTGCACCCCAGAAATTCTGATTTAGTGGGTCTTGAATGGGTCAAAAATCTGTGTTTTTAATAAGCCGAAGGAACAATCGCACAGACCACATTCAGAGGAAGAGTATTTTACAGTGCTCTTTGATAGAACTTTCTGCAATGATGGAAATGCTCTATACATGTGCTTTTAATGAGGTAGTTCCCAGCCACATGTGGCTGCTGAGTACTTGAAGAGTAGCTAGTGCAGGTGAAGAACTGTTGGATTTTATTTAATTATTTTAACTTTAAATAGCCACATGTGGCTAGTCGCTGTTGTATTGGAGAATTCAGCTTTAGAATATATGTGCTTTGTTTTGGGACAAGGAACATGCAGTTTTCTTTTGTATTGTACCTACCACAGTGAGGAAGCAAGAGACACTATATAGCAATGAGAATAGCATGAAATTACATTTTTGGGGGGGATATTTCCATTCAATTCATGAGTGAATACAGCAGTATGATTTTATATTCTCAGAGTAAACATTTTTATTTCTATCCCAGTCTGTAAATAGTAATGCCATATTCATAAGGTGAACTAAATGAAATACCTGTGGTTAGCTCTATTGATTTGTACTTAAAATAACTGAACACTGGAAAGGAGGTATGTCATTGGACCATGTGGCAATCCCACCAGTTAGCTTTATGACTTCTCTGCTGGTAGTTGACAGGTCAAGTATATAAGCCTTGAGTAGGTTTTAGGAATGGCTGTATCATAGGCTGAAGACACTCTCCAAATCCATAGACCTCTCCTTCCTAAACAAACACTAGGAATACTGACTGTCAAGAAAGTCACAACAGAAGAAACTGAGATTCCAAGCTATCTTACAGATGGGTTGAGTGCCAATAAATATACTAACTCAAAGAGCATCAGGGTATGGTATTCACACACTAAAAAGAGATGACACAGCAGATTCTCCTTCAAAAATTAGTTGGATTCCTATGTCAGGTTTAGCAGGGATATGAAGATGTGAAGCCTTATCTTTACTGAATCCTGTGCTGAGAAACATTTAGCTAGAAAAGCTATAAAATGCACACACACAAACACACACAGACACACACAGACTAAATAGATGGGGTTTGGCAGGCGAGGGTGGGGAGTTGCGGATTGGGATGTTGGAATGAAAGTGCCTAATCATGTCAAAATAACTCACCCCCAAGCAGGAAAGAAAATAAAAGGGAAGTAGGGCAGAAAAGAAAGAACACTAATGGATCCGCCTTCTTTGCCCCCAGAGACAAAGGTTCTTTCTGCACATTCACATTAGCATTTTGGCATATGAAAATGAATTCTAGTGCTGGTCTATAACAAATTATTGCTCTCCTAACCAAAATCTTAGATAACCTCATGTGGCTGGCAGTAAGTCGTCTTAGAGAATTGCTCTTAGAGATTCTGTGATTGACAGTACACATGTCTTGTGTATGGGTTGGTATTGGCAATATTCCATGACCTGCACAGCTTGGTGAAGTTGCTTGGTTCCTGAGAGAACCTCTGCTAGAAAACTGGCTCTGGCCAGAAAACAGATAAAGGGATGGATTCTGAAGCCAATGCCTCTAAATCTTTCCCCAATGATGCCAGGATGTCATGAGGGCTCACTTTGTAATAAGGATTGGGAAACTTTTGCCTATTATAATGTTTTAAAAAGCTATCTTCTACATGGCCCATCTCAGTATTCCTTTGTGGCAACCCTTTGTGGGTTCAACTTCTTTGATCATCACAATTTTACAGATGCAAGAGAGGAAGCTCCTGTCGCAAAGGGTCATATAATAAATCAGTGTGTTGGGTTTGGGATTAAAATCCTGGTTTTCTCTGATGCTTAATCTCAGGCACATTTTACAATTCCACACTATCCCCTATCTTAATACCATGTTTCTAAAAAATTTAGTAAAAGAAGTTTACAGATTTCATTCACAAGACAAAAAGATTGGTACCCACTGGTTGTGGGTGTTACTTCTGCACTCACAACTTCGTCTTTCTGTCTATAGGTGTGCATATATGGTATGTGTGTATATATACTTTGCATTCCAAGGCTGTAATTTTGCTGGATGTCCTGGTCTTGGTAAATCTCTGTGACCTACAGCTCTGGCAGCAATTCTAGGCGTTGTTCTCCCTCTTATAGCATTCCCTGCACAGGCTCTGTTATGGTGCTTGCCTTGGAGGTAAGCCTACCTGTCCAGACCCTCACCCCACGCCCCTTCTCACTCTGGCCTTCTGGCTCTGGCCCACCAAGGAACAACAGATGATTGGAAGTTGCCGGGTCTGTGGATAAAAGGAAAGGAGCTTGGAGGAGACACAAAACAACAAAATGAAAAGAAAAAATAAAAGCATGAAGAAGGCCACACATGTATATTTTACAGTTTTCAAATGCTTTCACATTCGGACATAAGATTCACACATGCATCCCAGGGAGTCTCTGAGTTATCTAGACAGATTCATCACTAAGGTTAAAGCTTGCTAGAAAAGGTTTCTAAGTATTACTGACTTTTGTTTTGCATTTCGAGATTATTCCCACTAAATTCTCAGCTTGAGTTGGGTCCTCTGAATCATGAATATGCCGAATATTTGTACAAATGTTGGATAATAGTGATTTTTAACTCAACTACACATTGTGCTTCTTAAATTCCTGTCCTGTTTACTTAGGCCACAAGCATCTGGTTTCCATAGTCACATCATTTAACACCCAACAATGCCCTATTACGATGGACAGAGCAACAGACGGTCTACTTAAATCCTTCGAAATTCTAGGTCTGCTCCTTCCCTTTCATTCCTGACTCTATCACCTAAGAATTGTGCCAAATAGTAAGGAAAATGAGTGAGGATCAGGAACAGGTTTGGAAGTGAAGATGTGGGTGAGGAGAAGATGTTTTATTGCAATTAATCTTGTTTCATTTGAAATCAGCATGGGGTAGCTTATCTACCTAATATACATGGAGTACCTTTATATTTCAGATCCTCTTCTCATCATTTCAGATATAAGTGTGCACGTGATGTATTCTCTGCCCTAAGGGAGCCTCTAGCCTAGTGAGAACAATACCAGCAGACAGTGTAAATGCCGTGTACATGGCGTTAGGGGCACGTGAAGGAGCTGTCCCCACCTAATAACACTGAGATATTGGCGAAGGCCTCCTGTAGGAAAACAGCTAATTCTGACTATTACAAGTAGGTGGCCTTTATCAATTATTGCCTCTGAGTCTGTCACCTCATTTGTAACTTTTAAAAAGATCCCATGCAGCTCTATTATGCCAGGGATAGTAGATGTAAACATTCACTGAATCTACCCTCTACATATTGATCACAATGCTTTGTCCAGGCATACAGCAAGTATGCGTGAGCAGAGGATGGAAGGGGGTTGAATTTCTGTACACTGAGCATATAAACCAAGTCTACCTACCTCTGCCCTTTGGATGGGGGCAGGAGCTGGTTTCAGAAACCTGGCCCTGGCTTATCTGCAGTAAACACTGACCTCTCTACAGCCAGAGCCCAGCTCCTCATTGCATCTGTGCCCCATCACTGCAGCTTTCTCCTCTCGTGTTAAATCAACAGTTTATGACATGTACAAGGGAAAGCTGTAAATTTAATTTTGTCCCCTGCAGTGTGATTCCTATCTTGTTTGTTGGCAATATAATGAATATGTTTGCCCTCCAGACCCCCCGCCCAGTGGAGAAATTGGAGGAGAAAGAAAGAGAAAATAGGAAAGCACAATTAGGTATATGGATTAAAACTGAATTAATCAGAGGCTCAGCTAAAGATAGGCATATGCCTTGTGTGTGTGTGTGTGTGTGTGTGTGTGTGTGTGTGTGTGTGTGTGTATTTTCTTTTCAAAAATCCACTAAACAGGAGATGATAATTAAGGAAAATGTGGGCTCTATCTGTGTCTTGGAAATTTAAGGGTGGTTCAGGTAGGTTATTTTTAATTATGATGGAAATTAGAGCAGAAAAGGATGGCTCTACTGACTCCACAGGCCTCATCTGCTGTCACACCCACCCCTGCCTGCTCCACTTCTATGCTACAAAAATGCCAGGTTCCTTGTCACCAGGGACCCTGCACTGCTGATCCCTTGAATGTCTTTCCCTGCTCCATGCATGAGTGGCTTCCTCCAACTGAGTTCTCAGCTGCCTTCCCACCCCAGTCCAGGCTCTCCTGATACCTTTAGTCCTGTTGCATAATTTTCAGAGCCTTTATCATCTGAAAATATCTTGTAATAGATAGTATCTAGCTATCTACCTATCTATCTACCTATAGAATATACACGCATTTCCTTTTTTTTTTTTTTAATTTGTTTCTCCCACTAGAAATGTACTTGGTGGGGGCAGGGAACTTGTCTATTTTATTCCCTATGCAGTCCCAGTAATCAGCATAATACCGATCATATGTCATTATTCAATGACATGCTAAATCAATGAATAAGTGATACATTGAGGTAAAAGTTACTCAGGAAAAAAACCCGTATTTTCAGCACCTTCTGCTATTGTAACAACACTCCAATTGATATCAGCACAGATGCCCTTTATACAGCACTTACCACATGCCAGGCACTATTCTATGCTCTTTGCATACCAACATATTTAATCCCTACAAAAAACTTAGGAGGCAGGCACTATTATTATCCATATGTTTTAGATGAGGAAACTGAGGCACAGAGATCTTCAGTGATTTTCCCATATTCACAAAGTTACCAAGTGGCAGCACTAGTATTTGGACTCAGGCAGATTGACTCCAGAATCCATGCTCTTAGGGATTATACTAAACTGTCTCTCAATTTATATCATTATCGTAAGCAACTACAGGCACTCAGAACAAATAAAACAACAGTAACAACAAAAGGCCAAATATGTGTTTGTGTGTCTGTATGTATGTATTTTTAATAATTGCATCAGACCACAGGCTCCTAAAACACATAGTCATTGCTAGCAGAAAAAAATCTAGCATAGATATTCACAGTCCTGTGACTTGAAGTCACATCACTGAACCCATTCAGGATAGAACTTAAGCAGTTCATGCAGTTGTATTACCTATGAGTGAAGACATTTCTTTACAGCATCATTTGCGCTGAGAGGTTGTTAACACAAATCTACTCTTCTGAAAGTGTGGACAGAAAGGTGTGTGAGTGTGTGTGTGTGTGTGTGTGTGTGTGTGTATTTCAAATTACAGAATTTGAAATGAGTAAAGAAAGGCCTCAGAATCTTATGAAGTATTATAGCCCATATGTCTCTCCATTTATCCATCCATCCATCCATCCATCCATCTATCCATTCATCCATCCATCCAATGGCTGCTATGAGCCCATGACATAAGCAGGGGATGTAACCAGTGACCAAGGCCAATACTGCCCCACCCCCCATGGAGATACGTTCTGGCATGCATTGTTCTCAATACTCCTCACCTCTCATCTATATAGAGTTATTATGTAGAGCCAATCTGTAAACAGGGCAGAGAAAAATCTATGTGTGAGTGTGAAGACCAAAGGCAGAGCAAGAAGAGAGGCACAGCCATCAGAAGAAGCGGCACTAGGTAATGAGGGAAGGACTGGTGTGAGGAAAGCAGAGAGTCGGAAGCCAGGAGATGAAAGTAAAGGGACCTGGGGAAGGAGTAGAATCAAAGAAGGAATGACAGCTTTGTACCAACAGACTCAGCAGGTTGATCCCATGTATGTAGGACCAGTAGAACTACTCAAGTTAAAGTATTTTTTTAAGTGTTTTAAGATATATTAGTGGAAATATGAAGCTGTTCAAATTGTTCCTTTTTGGGGACCTCCCTGGTGGTCCAGGGGTAAAGAATCCACCTTCCAATGCAGGGGACTTGGGTTCGACCCCTGGTCGGGGAACCAAGATCCCACATGCCTAGGGGCAACTAAGCGCGCACGCCTCAATGAGAGAGCCCAGCCCGTGTGCCGCAAACCACAGAGCCCACGCGCCCTGGAGCCCGGGCACCACAACTAAAGAGAGAAAACCCGCACACCACAACTAGAGAGAAGCCTGAACGGTGCAACGAGAAGCTGGCGCACCGCAACTGAGACCCGACACAGCCAAAAAAAAAAAGAAAGAAAATAAATATTAAAAACAAAACAAAATTGTTCCTTTTTCTAAAGAATACAAAGGACTCCACCAGCCCATCACCACTGTGTTTGTTTTGAGAAGATAGCCTGAGAGCTCTTATTTCTCTATTGATCCATGGGACTGTTAGGGTATAGGAGACGACATCCCTGGGGAGGAGCTCTCTCTGCCATGCAGGTGGCAGAACTATGGCTGCACTTCCCAAGAATCAAAGGACATTAATTTACATTTGAAACAAGAGGAAAAAAAAAAAAAAGTCATTTGATTGTCAGTTTTCTTCCAGTCAACTCAACCCTCACCGTGACTGCCAAGTAGACCTCTGATAGAAATTCATCCCAGAAATAGGATGTAAAAATTTAATGAGATTATTTTGATGTTTACAACCTCTAAGAATGCGCCCCCAAAGTCACGTGGTGGGAGGCATTTTCTTCTGCTTTTCCTGTGCATAACTCTGCTCCCTGAGCATTTAACTTAGCGAGTCCTGACAAGATGAACTGGAATACCCCTGGCTACACAATATGTGCTCGCCCCTGTGGTGTGAGTTGTCAGATCGCAGGACCGCCTTGATGACCTGAACATCTCTCTCACTGATGCCGAAAAGTCCACTGTTAGTTATTAATGCTTAGGGGAAATCAAGGAGCCATTATGGATTAGATAAGATATTTGTAGGTTCCGTTTCTTAAAATAATTACCAGAAAGCACAGTACAATTCATGACATATTTCTAAACATGAAATCTAATTCTGCTCTCTTACTGGCATCTTCTTCTAAAATGGCAGTTGCCTAAAAAGGGACATCTGTAGAAGCCTTTAAAACTGATTTGTTGATCAAATAGTTTTACTCCTTATTAAGATGGGAAAAGGCATATGAGAAAAAACAAGAAGGCAAGAAACACCGCAACTTGATTTGCTACTTTCCGCCTAACTGCCTGTGGTGAACCTAGTAGTAGAACAGTTGTTCTTGAAGACCCTTTGCTATTTTGCAGTTTACATCCAGACCAGAAAACAAAATGAGAGAGACAGGCTTAGGCAAGTGGTGACCACAGGGTCTGAGGTGTCCACCAGAGGTTAAGCTTCCAGAGCCTGTTTCCCTTCCAGTTCATCCTTTATCCCTCTCTGCCTCCCACGATGAAAGTGTAGTGGTGAACAGCACAGTCCTTTTGCCGGTTTCCAGGAAGTCTGGAGCCCAGCAATGCCAACACAGCACTGTCCACTCTCCACAGAGAAAGCCATCACTGTTTAGAAGGAAGGCCATCCAGAAATTAAACTTGTTTTTTAGAACCTTGTTTTACATTTTAAAAGTAATTCCCGCCAAAAGATAATTCGATCTTTAAACTCATTCCATTCTTTGTAGAATCAGAACCACTGATAATTTCTGCTGAATAGGTTTTAAAAATCTAATTTATTCCCCCCCCCCCCACTCCTGCTGTTGATTACTCGCAGTTGGTCTTGTGAAACTAGACTCATCTAGTTTTTTTTTTTTTTTTTTGTGATATGCGGGCCTCTCACTGCTGTGGCCTCTCCCGTCGCGAAGCACAGGCTCCGGACGCGCAGGCTCAGCGGCCATGGCTCACGGGCCCAGCCGCTCCGCGGCATGTGGGATCCTCCCGGACCGGGGCACGAACCCGCGTCCCCCGCATCGGCAGGCGGACTCCCAACCACTGCGCCACCAGGGAAGCCCCTAGACTCATCTATTTTTAATGCCTGCCACTCAGTACATTTTTAAAATAAATGGTTGTGAGTTTGAGTGAAGCCTGTGCCTCTTGTTACAGGATGTAAACACCAACGGTGGGCACTGGCAATTTTCTTAGCCAAAGCCCACTCTTATTAATAATTGATGGGGGCTTCCCTGGTGGCGCGGTGGTTGAGAGTCCGCCTGCCGATGCAGGGGACGCGGGTTCGTGCCCCGGTCCGGGAAGATCCCACATGCCGCGGAGCGGCTGGGCCTGTAAGCCATGGCCGCTGAGCCGCGCGTCCAGAGCCTGTGCTCTGCAACGGGAGAAGCCACAACAGTGAGAGGCCCGCGTAACGCAAAAAATAATAATAATAATAATTGATGGCCTTAAACCTCATCTATGAGAAATCATACAGCCAGGTCTCTTGTTAGTCCTTAATCTATTTCTTGTGTTTCTTGTGTTTGTCTGTGTGCTTTATTAGAATGCTTAGATTTTTAAGACACCAAAAGTTTTTCAAGTTCCTCTTCAACAAGGCAACGTAATTTTTTAAAAAAAGTATATATTTAAGACTAGCCATATGATAAGCATAACTAAGTAAAATTCAATTTGAACGTTTTTTCAACCTCCGTTGAAAGCATTAAAAAGTAAGAAAAGTGTCAAAATTTCAGCTAGCAGTTGCCTTAACTTGCTGTATAAGCCAATCAGAGGAGACCAGTATTTATGATTCTACCTAATTGCCGCATGGCATAAGATGAATAGTGTAATGCACTTGCTATTGTGGCTGCTTTTTGACTAACTTAAGAGGCTTTGTAATTATAGATAGAGATATATAGATATAGATAATTATATCTATCTATATAGATATAGATACCTATCTAGATAGAGATAGACAGATAGGTAGGTAGATAGATAGATAGATAGATAGATGATAGACAAATAGTTGACTTTCCTATTATAAAATGTAAAACTTGCTTTGTGTTACAAGCGTTGGATACAAAGGTTAGTATTATGGAATAATTTTATGATTGGGAAAGACAGTTGTGCATAATGTTTAAAAACGTGAGTTCTGGAGTCCAGCACACTGACCTCTGTCTCTTACTTGCTATATGACTGTGGCAAATTAGTTAATCTCTCTAACACTTATGCTGGAGAGGATTATAATAAAACCTACTTAAGGCTGTAAGAATTACATAAGATAATATGCTAATGCAATGCATTAGCTATGTGACAAAAAGTGGAATTAGCATTCAATGTATTAATAACCTGTTTGGATGCTTTTGACTATAAAAAAGAGAAAACCCTCACGTAGGATTTAGACAATGAGGATTTTCATTATGTCACATAACAAGAACAGCAAGGTGAGGCAGGCTCCAGGGTGGCATGTTAGATTGTTGGCTTTGCTTCTCTGCTCTTCCAGACTATTCTCTCCTCTCCATGTTGGTTCAATTCTCAGGCGCAAGGAAACCCTCCAACAAATTCCTAACAAACTTTTTCTAACACGTCATTGGCCAGAATAGGGTCATGTGCAGAATAAAACATTGGTTAAGAGCATGAAAACTGAAATAAGATGGCTTGAGTTTGAATCCCAACATGGCAACTCAGACCTGTTTGTCTTTGGGCAATTGCTTTATTTCTTTGTACCTCAGAATCCCTATCTATAAAATGAGGATGTCAATACTACCTTCCTCACTGGATTGCTGTGATGCTTATTTGGGTTAATACAAAGCAAACACTTAGAAGAGTACATGGCACATAATGAATGTTTAATTAGTATTAGGTATTTTTAATTCTAAACCAATCACTGAGAAAAGGAATGAAATTACTATTATTGGTTTATATTAATTTATTAGCTGCAGAAAGGGTCACTTCATTGAATCATGTGGAGGAATAGAAACCTTAACTTTAATTGAATTATACTAGGTAAGCAACCAAGTCTGATTACCACACTCAAAGCACTAATACTCTCACTACTTCTCTTAGTTTTTAGTAACGTCACCACATTGTTTTCCTGCCCAAATGAAAATCCATTGGCTGAACTATAGGTGAGTCCTACCTCATGATTCGATTTTTATGTATTATTTTGAACATAGAACATATTTTTGTCAGCAAGTATATTTTAAAAATATATTTGTGCAACTACTTGACACCCATGATATCACTGAACTAGGACTTCATTCTAGCCTTGAGTCATTTTACGTCTACTGAGCCCAAAGGATCCAGAACCCTTGAACCCACCTTTCCTCTAGGGAACTACTCCATGGGTCCTAGCAAGGTAAGGTGATATCAAAAGGGAACTATTAGAGGTAGGAGTATAAGGAGCAAGTGGAGAAGCTACTAGATGAAAGGGGAAGAGATTATTTATCAGTATCTCTTTGGAATTCAACACAGTGCCCAGTACATTGTAGTTCCTCAAAAAAATGGCGGATGAATAAAAAAGAGAATGAATGCGCATGCGTGGATCCTTGATGAGTTAAGCATGTATACATTCAAAAACGTTTTATTTACATAATACAATTAATTTAGTTGGTATACAGTTCTATTAATTTTGGCAAATGCATACAGTCACGTAACTACCAGCAAAATAAAGACACAAAATAGTTTTATCATACTTTCCCTCTAAATTTATTCAATAGGTATCAATCAATCTACATGTTGTCAGGTACTGGGCAAGTATATAGTTATAAATTGGTAAATAAAGAAACTATGACTTCTCACAATGTAGCACTGTAGCTGACTGTCTGTTCACAATCCTACATAACTTGATGGTAAAAAGGTTTCAAATTTCACCATTCCAAGTAGGTGAGAAGTAAAACTTGATGTTTATTAGCAATTCCATTGTTTTAAGGTTTTTCTTTCAAATTTTATTGAAAGCTCTTAAGTTCTTTTAAGCTAATTGTCAATGTCTCTGACTTCTGCTAAAGGTAAAAGTATCCATAGGAACCATGTATAAATATCTGGAATTTGTTACTGGGGCTTTCCAAACAACTGATACCTTTTTCTGTAAGCTTTTGTAATAGAGAAGAGAAAATGTAGTGGGGAATAGAGGCACCTTCAAACCTAAGTTTTAGGAGTATCTGAAAACTCCCAAGGAAGATGGTATTAAAGAGAGGATATGGGATAGAAATGTAAGCACCTAGTTACTCTCAGTTATTCTCTCAAGAAGGTCTGCTTCCAGAATCATTAATGTTATTGAGGTTGTGTGTCATTATTCAGGCTCTGCTCAGTAACCTAAAAGTGAAGATCAGTTTACTTTTATTGGCATTGTTGAGTGAAGTGCTTCTCTTCCACCCCACATCACGACAGGAAACAGAACAAAGTCTCCACACTTACAGTGACTACTGGGAGATAGGGAGAAATGATTGAAAGGAGATAAAAGATATCCACCTTCTCAAACAAGATACAATGAGTGAAGTAAATTGACAATAGTGCAGTCCACTAAATTCTCAAAAATCTTATCTATTTCTTTCAACATGCATGAATTTTATGTTAGTTAAAAGAGCCAGGACAGCTGTACTAAACACAAGTTAAGCAGAGGAAGCCCCTATTTGGGAAAATCCCACTGCATTTATTTTAATTGCCTCTCCCAACTTTGGAATAATAGAACATGATATATATACTGTGGCCTTTTCAGTGTGTCAATTAAATGGCTAAACACTGATCAACTTGTGGATAACAAAGATCCATTAGAAGAACAGTAATAGTGACTCTAGAATTTATAGTCTGGTGCCAAATGTCCGCTAATATCTCAGGAGTTAAAAGATATATAAACTATTTGCCATTGCCTTCTGTTACCATTTTCTTTAGAGCAGGACTAGGGCTGTTTAATCTTTTTTTAAAAGATTTTATTGGCGTATAGTTGATTTAAAATGTTGTATTAATTTCTACTGTACAGCAAAGTGAATCAGCTATATGTATACATATATCCTCTCTTTTTCAGATTTCCTTCCCATTTAGGTCACAGAGCATTGAGTAGAGTTCCCTGTGCTATACAGTAGGTTCTCATTAGTTATCTATTTTATACATAGTATCAATAGAGTATATATGTCAATCCCAATCTCCCAATTTATCCCACCTCCCCTTTTCCCCTTCTCTATGTCTGTGTCTCTATTTCTGCTTCATAAATAAGATTGTCTACACCGATTTTTTCAGATTCCACATATATGCATTAATATATGATACCTGTTTTTCTCTTTTTGACTTACTTCACTTTGTATGACAGTCTCTAGGTCCATCCATGTCCCTATAAATGACCCAAATTCGTTCCTTTTTATGCCTGAGTAATATTCTATTGTGTATATGTACCACATCTTCTTTACCCATTCCTCTGTTAGTGGACATTTAGGTTGTTTCCATGTCCTGGCTATTGTAAATAGTGCTGCAATGAACAATGGGGTGCATGTGTCTTTTTGAATTATGGTTTTCTCTGGGTATATGCCCAGTAGTGGGACTGCTGGATCACATGGTTGTTCTAGTTTTAGTTTTTTAAGGAACCTCCATACTGTCCTCCATGGTGGCTGTATCAGTTTACACTCCCACCAATAGTGCAAGAGGCTTCTCTTTTCTCCACACCCACTCCAGCATTATTTATTGTTTGTAGATTTTGTGATGGTGGCCATTCTGACCTATGTGAGGTGATATCTCATTGTACTTTTGATTTGCATTTCTCTAATAATTAGTGATATTGAGTATCTTTTCATGTGCCTGTTGGCCATCTGTATGTCCTCTTTGGAGAAAGGCCTATTTAGGTCTTCTGCCCATTTTCTGATTGGGTTGTTTGTTTTTTTGCTGTTGAGCTGCATGAGTTGTTCGTATATTTTGGAGATTAATCTTTTGTCAGTTGCTTCATTTGCAAATATTTTCTCCCATTCTGAGGGCTGTCTTTTTGTCTTGCTTATGGTTTCCTTTGCTGTGCAGAAGCTTTTTAATCTTAAAGATGGAAATCTCTCTGTCTCTCTCTCTACCTCTCTCTCTCTGATATATGTAATACGTTTTTGATCTATCATCAAATATTTTGAAAACCTAGAAATTGGATTATTGGATTATAAAAGATTTTAAAGGCAAGTGTTTTACCTAAAGGCAAAGATAGAGTTTATGTAAGAGTTGATGTCATGGCTGGCATAATAGATGAAAGAGAGAAAGAGAGAGAAACAGTTTCTTTTTTGTAACCATTGGAAAAGCAACCTCTGGCTTCTCATGCATTCTTCCTCTTCCATCTTTTCTAGTTCGGAAGATGCATTTCACACAGTTACATTGTTATTGGAAGATCTATTTCCTACCCCTTTTGAAAAAGTATCTAGCACTTTGATTAAACAGTTTTTGGTCCTCACATTCCCATACTTTCAACTCTGACAGTTTAATTTCCAGACTCAGAACTTTTCCAAGTCAGAAAATGCCAGATTTGTGCATTGTCAGAGGTAAAAATCAAAACAGTCTCATTTATTTATTTATTTCCAAAGGTTGTTTAGCTGCCTTTGGACATATTTAATATTATGACTCAAAAGATTGTTTCTTACAGCTTATGGTTGCAGTATGAGCTACCATTGCAATTAGTTCTTATAAACTTCCCAAGACAACAATAACAACCAACACTGTCATGACTATTGGTAATGACACTTTGCATTTATATGGCACCTTTTATTTGAGCTGATCCCTAAATATTCTACAAGCCATATTCCTGGGTATCACTTCACCCATCTTCAGTACGCAGCCACCTTAGGGTAAAAACTAATAGCTGTTTAACAAAGCACTGGCCCACAAAAGAACACATTAAGATGATTATTCTCTCTTCAAATCTAAGGGGATTTTATAATTATAGCAGTCATAATAGCTATGTCTTTTATAATGCTCATTCTTCTGCCTTACTCATAGACCAGAGGCATTAATCAGTAAAGAAAACACGGTAACTTCATTATAAAATACCAAAAGAATATGCTATGAAATTACTGGTCATCGAATCCAGTCATATCTCATATTTGTCCCTTCTCCTTCACTTCCACAACTGGGATACTGAGCAACTTATTACATTATAGGGGGATGTTTGTGTCTGACTTTCATATGGCTTTCTTAGCTTTCTGGTCCTCCTTTACATATAGCTAAGTCTATTTCAAATACAATATTCACTTAATCCAAATCATGCAGAGTGACTCCCTGCTGTATATCTCATCATATACAAGCTCTATCAATCTCCTTTCGAAATTGCCCATCCACCTCTCTCCTTTCTGTTATTGTCTTTGAATTTGACTATGTGTGTTATCCTCTGCTTTAACCCATTTCCCATCATGTGGCCTTATTTTTTTGTATCTTGCCTTTCTGCATTGGCTACTGCCACCCATCCTCTGTCCACAAATGGCTTCTCCATCAATATAAGGACAAGTCTAGACTCCAAGAATTCTTCCTTAATAAATAAATTCACCACTGGAACCATCCTTTAGCCTACGTGATGATACTTTCCACAGTATATCAAAATTGTCCCAAGATATCTGAGATTATCATTCTCTAGCTAATTTTTAGGTTTCCCCAATTAGACTATGCTCTGTAAGGCCAAGGACATGCCCTCTTATTTCTTTGACTCTACCAAAGCATCTAGATCAGTGCTGGGAAGCCCAGGAGGACTCAAAAAACATTGATTAAAAGACTGTGTGAGAGGTATACGCCCAAGGCAACAGATCTATGGCAGCACTCATGCATGCCCAAACAGAACCTCATACACACACATCTTAGAATCATGCCCTTTTTCTGGGGTAGGAGGTGGGAAACTGGGTCAAAGTTGGTGTCGTAGAAGAGCAAGCAGACATCTTTGCAGGTTGGCTCATGATGAAGGCATTTCTATGCTGAGAAGCAGAGCCAAGTTTCCTAGCACTTACAGTACAATGCAAAGAACATTGTGCTAATGGTTATAGTAAATCCAGTGAAGTCTCAAATTGAAAGATGTAAAAGCCTAACACCCAAAGGAAAACTTATTTTTCTGTTTATAAAATTGCACCCCTCTGCAATAACATAGAATCATAAAAAATTAAGAAGTAGAAGGAGCTTAGAGGTCACCCAGTTTAACCCTTACTTGATGCATGAATTTCTGATATAATATCCCTGCTAAAAATAGTTCTCCACCTTGACAGAGCTTGGCATAAGGTTAAAAACCAAAAAAAACCCTGCAATATTTTAATCACTTTCCTCAGCAGTAGAGTCAGAAATGCAGAAATACAATAACTGATATTTTCAGACATATTATTGAGTACCCTATATGTGTAAATAATTGCACTAGAAACAGGAAATGGAACAATTCACAGATGGATGAGAAATAATCTTTGCCCTCAAAAGAGGTAAGAAGGTATAAGTCTACAGAAAAAAAAAAATGCACAAGAGAAAAATGAAAGAAATGTTAAGTACGGGACTGGTATAGAAGTAATCATTCTAAGTTTATTTATTTTTTAATTTTTTAAACATCCTTATTGAAGTATAACTGCTTTACAATGGTGCGTTAGTTTCTGCTTTATAAGAAATGGAATCAGCTATACATATGTTTAAAATTGGAACACAATGAATCACTGACAAAGACTGTCGAATATCTAAGAACAATTAGTTCCATTTCATGATCATGCCCAGTCTCGACACATCCACTGCATGATATTACCTGTCAAATTAATGAAGGATGCCCCAAACAACCAAACAAGCAAACAAAGCAAGCAAAGTCTCTTCCTTAGTGACAGATGATGGCTATCAAAATGTAACACCCACTAGATAATAAGGTACATGAGGTTGGTAACTGTCTAAGTCCATTCCGGTTCAGGCTGTTACAACAAAATACCAGAGACTGGATGGCTTATAAACCACAGAAATTTATTTTCCACAGTTCTGGAGGCTGGAAGTTCATGATCAGGGTGCCAGCATGGTCGGCTGAAGGCCCTCCTCCAGGTCACAGACCTCTCCTTGCATCCTCACATTGAGGAGGTGACAAGGAATTTGTCTGGGGTCTCTTTCATAAGGGTACTAATTCCATTCCCATTAATTTCCTCCCAAAGGCCCCAACTACTAATGCCATCACCTTTGTGAATTAGGATTTCAACCCAAGAATTTTGGGGAGACACAAATATTCAGACTATAGTGGGAAGCATATGTAGTTTTTGTTTGTAGGCTTGAACTAGTTAGAACTAGCAACATGTCTAATATCTGGTACATAGAAAGACTCAGTAAATACTCATACAATCTTGAACCATATGATGAGGGGGAAGTGAGTATGAAAGAAAGTAATAACATTCTGCCTCCATAAGTGACGTTCAGATGAGATGGGCATTAAAATTGAGAAATGGGTATCAAAAATCTTCTAATATCTGAAGGATTGTTTAAGTTTAGTATCAGGTTTCCATACCTTTGTTTTCATCCCCTAATATAGTTGATCTCACTTTTTTTTTTAACTTTGGAAATTTTTTTGTTTTGTGAATGCTATTTTCCAAAATAAAATCATACTTGGAACCCAAGTTATACAAAATAACAAAAGCAATGGGGGAAAAAGTTGCAACTTTTCTTATTAGGAAACATCTTTAGAAGTATTTTACAAAAGCTAGGAGTCATTGGGATAATGTTTAAAAGCCATTGCACTGAAAGATTCAAGAAGTACATTGCAGTTCTAAGGTACAATGTTTGTGTACTTACTTGTGTTGTAGCTTTGTATGTAACACTGATTTTAGGAAAGAACAGTAATTCCCAAGGCTGACATACCTGAATTGTAGTATGTCTCAGAGATTTAGGATAAGGAATGTCACATTTTATAAGTGACAAGAGGAACTTGTTCAAAATCAAAGGGGAGATACCTCACTCTGATCAAAGTTAATAGGGATCCATATACTATAAAGAACATAAATACATAAGAAATCTCCTGTAAGGCAGGCATGATATAGCCCTCTTGAGATTCAGTAATTGTAAAATAGGTCTGGAAGTTTTTACAATGTAGGCAAAGGGGGGTTGTGTATATTTTACGATGTGAAATACCATATTATGAACAAGATCAGGAGCAAGTGTAAATAAAAGAGGAATATTTTAAAAAATAAAAACAGTTCCTTCAGAATTATCCAGGGATGAGAAGTATAATAGATCTCACTGAAGGATTTTGTAAAAATTCATCTCTCAGGGAGAAAAACAAGGGGATGGTGGCGATAATTTTACCAGTTTTTCTTATGGCCTAGATGAGCTCACCTTCAAAATAACGAAAAGCAGTCACCCATTCATTCAGCATGTAGCTATTAAGCAACTACTATGTGAAAATTGTGTCCTAGTTTTTATAGGAATGTGGAAATCAATAAATGCCTCTGACTTGTGGGCATTCACAATCTAGATGGAGAAGATAACGCTCCCATAACACAGCTTCTAGGATATATGGTAAATCATGCTAAGTTTTATCAGAGATATTGGAGTTAAATCAAGGGAGAGTTTTTTTTTTTTTTTTTTTTTTTTTTTGTGGTATGCGGGCCTCTCACTGCTGTGGCCTCTCCCGTTGCGGAGCACAGGCTCCGGACGCGCAGGCCCAGCGGCCATGGCTCACGGGCTTAGTTGCTCCACGGCATGTGGGATCTTCCCGGACCAGGGCACGAACCCGTGACCCCTGCATCGGCAGGCGGATTCTCAACCACTGCGCCACCAGGGAAGCCCCAAGGGAGAGTTTTTGAAAGTAGGAGAGAGGAGTTTAGATTTTACATGAAAAACCACTGAAAGCAGGGTAGGTACATAGTGATCTCTGTCTCTAAGGGCACTCATTCTGAGAGTCCTGTGCCTATCTGTGTGTTTATGTGAACTTGCACATGCATGCAAAAAGGCAGAGGCTAAAGTAGGCAGATTAGTTAGGAGGCGGTTATAAACGTGGGCTTTATTATCTAAACCAGGGAAACGGTAGAGTGAGTGGGAAGTACAGGATGGATTAGGGGTACATAAGGAGTGCTAGGAAGGATTAGGATGAATGCAGGTAACAATATTCTGCTTCCCTACAGAAGGCTACCAGTGAAAAAGGAACACATTCTTTTCACTAGGGTGCCCAAGATAAACCAAAACTATTTCTCTTCTGACTGTCTATTTTAGCCTCCAAAATAGATAATAACAAAAAAATTCAACAAATAAGGTATTGGGGGGTATTTTTCGATAAAACTGCAAGTTTTTTCTTGATAAAAACCTCCTACCTGAAGCTCCTTTAAGTGCAACCTGGTCTTCCTGACTTTGCTTTCCACTTTACTCCTCCTGAAGTAGTCTGAACGCTTGGGGTTCTATCAAATTGTTTTAACCACTTTATAGTTCATGAAAAGATTTTGCATCCCAGTAAGGGTCTGAGATACTCAACTTTTAAACTTTACAAAAAAAAAAGTGCCTCTTGACAGCAGTGGCCTCCTCCCATTTCCTGAAGAATGACCCCTATGCTTGCATCATAGTTTAAATTTCTCTAAGAGTACAGTCCAACAGGTTGAAAACAAAGACTTATAGACCAAGGTTTCTTCTTGTCTGCTCCTGCTGCTTCAGGCTGCAACTTCAATTCCCACAAAACACAAAAACCTTTGCAGGACATCTCCTGGAAACAGTTGCATCTGAAAGTACCTCCTCATATAATTCTTCAGCTCAGCAAACAATTATACTGGTAAGAGCACTGGGGTGCATACCTTCTGTACTCAAGCACCTCCCAGGGGAAAACCCTATCTACACTTGATACCTGAGCATTGAAAGATAAATTTCAGTAGGTAGAGGTGGTTAGAAAGGGAACAATTGCTTAGATGAATGTAAGTCTCCAAGGATATTAGTGTCAGAAAAATGTGATAAAATTGTACCTAACCAATTGCTACTAGAAAAAAAACACTTTTGACCTCCCAGTCTCTTTGTTGAATTTTTTTTAATAACATGCTTGCACCTGACCAAAGAAATAGTGTCTGTTCTAAGTGCACATAATATATTTATAATAGCATAATTACAAACAGCTGGGGCTCAGATCTCGAGGTGTGTATTTATTTTCAATCAATCATTTTGTTCACATGACAAGTATTTTTAAGATTACAGCCATATACTTAGTCCCCAGGACATGAGAGGAGGTATACTTACAATAAATGTGTCAGGTACCATGCTTTTGTTGGGGACATATCCCTGGGTTAGATGGACATAGTCCCTGCTCTCAAGGAACTTAAAGCTCACATGGAGCAGGAGACAGACATTAAACAAATAACTGTTTAATTGAACATAAGATTACAACTGTGATAAGAGAAAGCCAGGCAACAAACAAGATGCTATGAGAGTGCATTACCAGAACCTGGAGACATGAAGATCTGGATATTTAGATTTCTTGCCCCAGATGTTTGTATTATATTTTCTCTTAAAAGCTACAGTATTAGAGATGGTACTAAATGAGTTCAACATCTGTCATGGCTAAGGCAAGAGCTGTTCTGGAAGGGTGAAGAACATGGATGGTGAAACTTGGGAATACTTTTGGCTGTTATAGAAAAGAAATGGTCGCAAAACCCCTTAGGATGTAAAAATTTAATCATCCTCAGGGCTGAGGAAATGAAGGAGAAGAAGCAAATACAAAATATGACAAGATTTGATGACCAATAGTTTTATGGGCTAATTCCTTTGGTACTTATAAAAGTTATCATGTTTTTGTTACTGAATTATGCTCTGATCTGTAAGTAGGCAAAACAACCAGAACAATAAAATGCATAATTATTATGATTGTTATTATTATAAGTCCTTTTAAAGATCTGAAGAGAGAATAATGTGTCAATGTGGTGTTTTCTGGTATGTTAAACAGCTGCTAATTACTCATTACCCTAGTCGTGGCTGCATCCTGAAGACGGGTAAAGTGATTCTATCAATATGATTTGTAGAATATTAAGAGATTTTTTTCAAATAAAGGACAGCAAATGGGTGCTGCTGAAAATCAGAAGAGTCCTAGATACATTTCACAGTGTTTTGTACTCCAAATAATTATTTAAACCCTTTGCCTGACATTTATGTAGAAGTTTCCTAGTTAGTCTACTTCATTCAGTTATAACTTATCTGTAAAAATAATAACACTGCCCAATAATTCAAGCACCCTTATTTGAATCATTATTTTTAACCTTCTTTGATACCTCCCTCCAGTAGAGTGAAAGGTGCTATTCAACACATAGTTCACCAGTTGTCAGCCTCAAATATAAAGGTTGATGCAAAGGACCCTGATAATGATTTTTGAACTGGCACAATTGTTGTTAAAATATTTGATCTGATATCTACTGATGCAAAGTAAAGACATTACCATACTCTTAAATACTTGGCATTTGTTTTGCCTGCTTACTTTCACAGAGCACCTTCAGACAAATTATTTTTACTACTCAACACAACATCCTGAGGCAGATAGCCACTGTTGTTCATATACCAGACTCCCAAACTCATAGCTACTATGAACCAAGACTGATTTCCTGTCTATGCATCTGCTTTCCTAAGGAGAAGGCAAGAACATACAATGGGGAAAAGACAGCCTCTTCAATAAATGATGGGAAAACTGGACAGTTACACACAAAAGAATCAAACTGGACTACTTTCTCACACCATATACAAAAATAAATTCAAGATGTATTAAAGACTTAAATGAAAGACCTGAAACTATGAAACTCCTAGAAGAAAACATAAGCAGTACACACTTTGACATTGGTCTTAGCAATACTTTTTTGGATATGTCTCCTCAAGCTAGGGAAACAAAAGCAAAAATAAACAAATGGGACAGCATAAAACTAAAAAGCTTTTGCACAGCAAAGGAAACTATTGCCAAAATGAAGAGGCCTCCTAATGAATGGGAGAAGACATTTGGAAACAATATGTCTGATAAGGGGTTAATATCCAAAATATACAAACAGGTCATACAGCTCAGTATCAAAAAACCAAACAACCCAATTAAAAAATGGGCAGAGGACCTGAATAGACATTGTTTTCAAAAAAGACATACAGATGGCCAACAGGGACAGGAAGCTGAAAATCACTCATCATCAGGGAAATGCCAACCAATACTACGAGATATCACCTCACACTTGTCAGAATGGCTATTATCAAAGAGACAACAAATAACATATGTTAGCGAGGATGTGGAGAAAAGGCAACCCTCACACACTGTTGGTGGGAAAGTAAATTGGTGCAGCCACTACTAAAAACAGTACAGAAGTTCCTCAGAAAATTAAAAATAGAACTCCCATATGATCTAGCAATCCCACTTCTGGATATTTTTCCAAAAAAAAAAAAAAAAAACCATATATATGCGAATTGTAACAACACAGAGGAACCTGAAGGGTATTATGCTAAGTGAAATAAATCAGACAGAGAAAGTCTAATACTGTATGATTTCCCTTGCATGTGGAATATATTTTAAAAAATGAACAAACATAAAATAGAAATGGAGTCATAGATGCAGAGAAGAAACAGGTGGTTGCCAGAGGGGAGGAGGATGGGGCAATGAGTGAAATAGGTAAGGGAATTTAAGATGTACAAACTTCCAGTTACAAAATAAATGAGTCATGGTGATGAAATGTAAAACATGAGGAATATAGTCAATAATAATGCAATATGTATGTATGCAGTACCGTCACAGACGGTAACTAGACTTATCATGGTGATCAATTTGTAATGTACAGAAATAACCAATCACTACGTTGTGCACCAGGAACTAACATAGTGTTGTAGGTCAATTATACTTCAAAAAATAAACAAACAAACCCATAGAAAAATAGAACAGATTTTTGGTACCAGAGGCAGGGAGTGGGGTGAGGGGGAATTGGATGAAGGTGGTTAAAATGTACAAACTTACAGTTATAAGATACATAAATACTAGGAATGCAATGTACAACATTATTGGTATAATTAACAGTGCTGTATGTTACATATGAAAGCTGTTAAGAAAATAAATCCTGAGTTGTCATCACAAGGAAAAATATTTTTAAATTTTTTCTTTTATTTTGTATCTATATGAGATGATGGATGTTCACTATAATTACCGTGCTAATCATTTCATGATGTATATAAGTCAAATCATTATGCTGTACATCTTAAGCTTATACAGTACTGTATGTTAATTGTATCTCAATAAAACTGGAAGGAAAAAAAACCTTAGATTTGCAGATTCTACCACAGACTTTCCAAATGAAAATCTCCTTGTGTGGAACCTACGAATCTGTATTTGTATAAAGTTCCCTGGCTGTCTGTGTTTCAGTCTATCCAATGATTGCATTTAGGAACCATTGTTGTAGAATAGTCATGGAAAAAAGTTGAATGTAAGTTACAAATTTTATTAAAAATGAGTAGAACATGTTGTTTTTCAGCTTCAGTGAGAACTGCCACCCTGCTTGGTACAGGCAGGCCCCGAATGTGTTTTGTTTGAAATTTCTTTTTAATTAAAGCAGCTGGAAATCATTTTCCCATGGAAATAACCTTGTAGATACTAGTCAACTCCAAGAATGTTCAATGAAACCTCTGTAGCCAATGATACAGCCAAATACCAGCGCCTTGAGTTACTACTTCAGTTATTCCTTGGGTTCTTTTCATAAAATATATTTTCTACAAGTAAATAGATACCACCTTCTAGAAATTAATTGCCTTATTTATTTGTTCATTAAAATATTCCATTTAAAAATTATATATATGTATGTGTGTATATATATGTATCTTCATACATGTTAGGAACTGTGCCTGCACAGTTCAGATGTTGCAGAACATGTGTTCTGCAACAGAGATACAACAGTGAATAAGATGGAAATAGTCTCTGCCCTCACAGCCCCTGCAGTCTAATGGAAGAGTCTGCTGATTAAAATAAGCAATTAGAATAAGATATCAAGTGCTATGAAAACATGCTACGGAAATGCCTAGGGGTGGCACCTAATTCTTTCAGCATAGGTGTTTCTGTGTGTGTGAAGAGGGAGTAGGGAAAAAAATTAGAGAAGACAAGAAAACTATCTGAAGCAAATCTTACCTAATATCATTTTTAAACATAATGAGGATAAAAGGCACTAGTAACCTGGGGTTTTGTTGTTGTTATTTGTTTGTTAATACAGATGCCTGAGTCCCCACACTAAACATAGTGAATGGGAGTTTTTGGAGGGGGGAATTGAGCTTGACAATGTATATTTTTTAATATTCTAATTATAAAATATAAAATATTTTCTTGAGTTTCTTATATACCAGGCATTGTGCTATATACACTGGTAATACAAAGAGGAAAGGCTCAGACCTTATTAACACAATGACTATTGTTGATTTACTGAGAGAGATCTATAAACAGACAAAGAACACAGGATGGGGTAGGGTCTGTAGTCACTATTAATCATAAGGTTAATTGTTGGTCTCTGAATGTTTACAAGTACACAAAATATGGCACTTCTTTTCATCGGTATCTCCCTTGAGTTTCCAAATTTGACTCCAGAACTGGACTTTAGACTGAGGTAAATGTGTGCTATTAACTTTGATTATTTTAAAGTTGGGGGCTATCCACATGTGACTTGTAGGGTAAGATGATTGAGTCAGTGGGGGTAAAACTAAACTCCTAAGTGGATGTCCCCTTTAAGGAGACCCCTGAATTTAAGACAGAAGAAACACAACACAGTTGTATCCCACACCCCCAGCATGGCCACGCCCACTTTTGAAAAGGGAAAGTCAATTCACTTCACCATGATCACATGCTTATTGTGCAGAAGGCACAACATGTGGTGTTACAAGATATGTACAGGTAAGACACTGACCTTGGAAAGATTTTAACTTGGGGTAATAGAGGAGAGTATTAAATGGGAAATAAAAACACACACAGTTGTCAGGGCAGTGTAATGGGTTAGTGAGGGCATATACTGGCTCTGGACTCATAAAACTGAGTCTTCACAATTTCCTGGTTGGGTGATTTTGAACAAGTTACTCTACGTTATAGAACATAAGTTTCCTTATCTTGAAAATGGTGATAATGACAGTGCTGACTTTATAAGACAGAGTTCCTGATACATTGTTAGCATTCATTTAATAAATGATAGTTGCTGATTTTAGTATTAATATTGGGACAATCTTCAGATTTTAGTAAATGGACAACATTTCTGACCAGAAGATCTGGAAAGGATTATAACAGACAAAGATAAGATGGAAAAGTATCCCTGATAATGATAGTAGTAAGAAGAAAAATAATGAGATATCAAGATCTAGGACACATTTGGGAAAGAACAAGTAGGACACTGGGGTGGGGAAGGAAATGGACATAGAAGCAGAAAGAAAGTATAGGATAGGATACTGAGTTGATAGAGCCCTAATAGAAGAGGACCTTAAATACCATGTTAATAGGAAAGGGAGCCGTTCTGTAAGCCATAAGGCTTTGAGCAGGAGGGAAAACATTATCAGATATGCTTGTAGGATGCCAACTCTGAAAGAAGTATGAAGACTGAACTTGAGAGAATATACAGTGGAATCTGAGAGACCCATTAGAAGATTGTGAAAGATTAGAAGGCTCTGAAATCAACATCATCATCATCATCAACATCACCATAATTACAACCGAATTTATTGAGCCCTATGTGTATCAACTAATTTAAACTTGAACACAATCCTATGATAGAGTTGACTGTATTTCTAGCTTACAGATGAGAAAATTGAAGCACAATGAGATCTAGTAACTTGCCCATGATCACAGATGTAGTTAGTGGAAAGATAAGGAGTCAACTTTAGAGCTTGTACTCTTGATCACCACATTATACTGAATCTTAAAGAAAGAGGAGAAGAGAAGTAGAGGGTGATTTCAAGATGACAGAATCAATATGACCAGGTAACTGAACTGGGTATCGAGACTAGGAAAAAGGGGATGTCAAAAATAACCCAGATGTTTTGAGCTGGGGTAATTAGGATTTGGAGGTATCCTTAAAATATGAGATTTGGGGTGACAGAGTTTCTTTTTTGATGGGGTGGTTTGAAGAACGTATCACAGATACCTGCAGGGGCATCCTTGTAGATGTAAATGTACAGCATGTGGAAACATTTTAAAATATAGATCTGTGTGTTAGAAGAGAGGGGAGAGGGACTTCCCTGGTGGCACAGTGGTTAAGAATCCGCCTGCCAGTGTAGGGGACACGGGTTCGAGCTCTGGTCCAGGAAGATCCCACATGCCGCGGAGCAACTAAGTCTGTGCGCCACAACTACTGAGCCTGTGCTCTAGAGCCTGTGAGCCACAACTATTGAGCCCATGTGCCACAACTTCTGAAGCCCACATGCTTAGAGCCCATGCTCCACAACAAGAGAAGCCACCACAACGAGAAACCCGCATACCGCAACTAGACACAGCCCACACGCAGCAACGAAGACCCAACGCAGCCAAAAATAAATAAATTAATTAATTAAAATTTAAAAAAAAACAAAAAAGAGAGGGAGAAGTGAAGGTGGGAGTGTGTTCATGGGAGATAGAAAGAGAGAGACAGAGAGAAGAAATATGGACTACAAAGAAACCAATCCAAACATAATCTTTTAGAGCTGAGCTGAATCAATTGACTTCTGGTTCCCCAAAACCCATTTTCTGTTAGCCTTCCACTTTACCTGAAACACCACTAGCACCTTTTAACCATGTAACCTTATGATCTATCTATTCATCTACCTATATCCTATCAAATGTATATTGCAGTATCACATTTGTTAAGTTATGGAAAAAGTTCAGATAATTTTTTCCTGTTTTAGTTGGCTTTCTTGTCACTAAAAAGCTAGGGAGGTGTCCAAAATTATTATCCATTTTAGTATTAATGCAATAAGTATAATTTAAAGACTGGAGATTGAAGTAGGGGCTGTCATAGGACAGGAAAAAGTACATAAAATATTCTCACTTGTTAATGAGTCCTTATCACCTTCACAAAGTGTATATTTGAAGCTTCATAGTTTTGATCATCTGACCTCTTGATATTTTTCCCCTGCTCCTTTAGGAATTCAAGCCCTGCAACAACAAAAGTGAAATCCTATGCCAGTAGAAAATATTTTTCAACTGACAGAGGTGCCAAAGAGTAGAATCTGAGAGGGTATGGTTTACAACTTTACAGTAAAGTTTGAACATTCACATTTTTCCACTTCCCACTAAAATCCATTTGGAACTAGCATCCTTGAATACATAGACATCCTTTAATTATGCTATTCATATATTTGTCATCTACCACTTCTAGACTAAAAAGTTCTACAAACTTAAAATCTACCAGACAAAGTGGAGCATATTTTCATTTGTCCTAAAAATTACCTCCTTCAAATTTCTAGGGGTGTCTCATAATGCTGGTGTATCATGCTCTATTAACAAATGGTGTCCTCACTAGGCACTTTCACAGTTTGATCTCAAATAAATTTTCTTTTGAGTTCCATTCCTTCCAGGCTGGGCTCCCATCCCTTTAGTCCTTTAAATTACTTAATCTCTACTTTCTGTGGCTCTATTTTGCCATGTGTAGTTCAGCTGAACAACAGCAATGTTACATTGTGTTTAGTTTTGAATTCCCATCTGATGACACCATCTGATGATGGATAATTTTACTAACATCAATTTCAGATGCTGTCAGTAGAAAACAACATATAACAACTTCCAGATCCCCTGTTACACTCTTGTTAGCCCCTTATACTTGCCTGTATTGGGTCTCACGTGTCCCTTCACTGACCAATCACAGCTTCTCTTGAAAGCTTCTTTCAGTTTATTCCCATTGAGGTGTCATTTCACATCCCTGGAAAGACTGGCACCATTTGAGAGAATTTACTAATTATTTCCTCTTTTGGATTTTTTACAAGAAGTTTTTTTGTGTGTATTATCTTTATGTTTGATTTTCTATTTTTAAGTAAGATCCTGGTCCATATCAAAATAACAAAATATTTTCCCAGTATGAATTTTTAAAGGTATTTTGAAAAACATTAATTTAAAATGTGGTAAATTTAGAGGAATCTTAGTAATTTTGTTATAAATTATTTCCACTTATAGAAGCTGTGCTGCCTTTCTCTCAACAAAGGATGATTTGTAAGTTTTATTGAGTCTTTTGATTACATGGCACTTACAAGACCAGTATGGAAGTAAGATAGCCAGGGATTCTGCCATCATTTTATCTAGTTATTCTGAATGGAACATTAGTACTGCTCAGAGATTTATTGACCTGTTTTATAAATAAAGGAAACCAATATTTCAATTAGTTTTTCTGATTTTCCTTTTTTCTCCTAAGCCCACTATTCATATACTGACCTTCAAACAATGCTTCAAATTCCCTAAAAAATTCTGTCCCTTGTAATACAGGTCTGGTTGAGCTTCAGGTAGGCTCCTAACAAGGGTTAGGCTACCTGCTTGACAGATACTTTTACTATTATATTTTGAGTACCTCTCATGGGATCCTCCTATGTTTATTTCTTGTGTGTTTGGTGCTTGTTCTGGTTGGTTGACTGTCCAGTTCCTCTAATTGTTTTTTTCTCTCCCAAAGATGTCTTTGTTTCTCCTTCCAACAACAGGTATTTTAACTTAGCTGGTTATTCAGTTTTGTTTTACTTTCACCAGCTCTTGGTCTGTTTGATCCTCTAAAGAATTTATCATGAATTTCCAATGAGGTATTTAAAATGTTTTCAGGTTTCTTGTGGCTTATTTAACTTTGCAGATCTTCCCTATAATTTTTTTTTTCAACTGCACATTTTGGCACTGTTTCTGCTCCTGGAGTTTAACAGCTGGGTTATGGATTTCTTCATTTTTCCTCTTCCTCTAGAAGAGTGTTTGTGCGTGTGGTTTTTTGTTTTGTTTTGTTGTAACACATTACACATATATCTCCAGCATTAGTTCTTATTCAAATCTAAGTATCATTTCCAGACATTTCTTTTTCATTTGAATTCTAAACACCTGTTGCAGAAGTAGTCATTTTTCCTATCTGGAAATCTTATCATTTCCTATTTTTTCCCCAATGTGTGCATTTAGACACTTCATATCTGGTCAACTCTTATCCCTCAGTATTACTACTTATCCTTCTTTTATAGATTCTCTGTGTCCCTCCATATTTTAAAGTCAGGCTCATTATTTTGGCAAAAAAATCTAGAACATGTCCCCACAGCCACATTTTGTTATTTAAGTGAATATTTCTAAGGACAGGAATTCTCTCGTATTACTGTTTCCTTTGTAAGATAGGGTTTTTACTCTGTTTCTGTTTATACCCTCCTTCATACACAATGTTTCAGACCTCTCTACATAACCTTTTTATAGATTTCAAAGGCTATAAGCACCAGACTCTATTGGTTATCTTTCCTCCTCAACAGCACCTGGTTTTAAAAATAGCTATTTCAACCAGTGTTTAACAGATGTTGAATATAGTGCAGTGCTTTAAAACATTCTAATTATCTTTTGTCGTTGTTTAGCAGTAAATGAATGTTCAGGCTTTTTTATTCACTGTAGTGGTATAAGTACTTTCGTGGAGACAAGTTGGGGTGAAGGATGGGATTGGGGAAAAGGAAGCAGAAAAATCTCTCTAGCTTCTCCTTTAAAGAAAAGTAATGATTTTTTTCCCAGAAGGAAATCAAAGCCTGCATGAAATGTCTGCCCCTTTAAAAAATGTAAGCTGATATTTTTAATGTCAGGCACTTTTATCCTTATAGCTTAAAGGCAAAGAATGAATGAAATGTAGAAAATGAAGAACATGTGACAGCATCAAAGAAGCAATGCAAAGTTGGAGTGTGTGTGCCTGGCTATGTCAGGCCAGGGTGGGTCTTTCTAGGCAGACCATTAACGCAATCTGGCTGCCAGATGAAGTCTTTATGAAAGGGCAGAAAAGATCTATAAAGACTTTTTGATGTTTTAAAGGAATCTCTCCTTTATATCCCCCCTCCCTTTTTCCCCTCCTCATCTTGTCCCCACCAATGCCATCCCACTTGCGAGGCAAACCACAACCATCTGTAGAGTGTTTTATGTTTTAAAGCATTTGGATCTTGGCTTGATCTCTATCATGAGGGACACTGGAGCATTTTTCATTTCTGCTGGGAGAAAATGGGGAAATGCTGGGTAGAACAGGTAAATGCTGCTAGGAGGTACTGAGATGTGGTGGTTAATGAGTGGAATTAACTGAGCTGTGGTGGTTAATGAGTGGAATTAATCAAATCCTATTTACCTAATCAAGATAAGGATTATTTCTTGAATAAACTTAATCACATCACGTTGGCAACATTAGGACATCATGACAAATCCCCTCATCTTATAAAGAGGAAATCGAGCTTCAAGGGCTCACAATTAGTCCAATGAAATTACAGGACTGCAATCCATTTCTCCACTTTCTTGCTTCTTATACCATATAATCTCTCTCTTTACTCTCAGAAGACCTCAAGTACCATCTCTGTTCCTGCCTTCTCTTCCATGGTATTTGACTTCATCCTTCTGTCTGGAAAAACTATTTGGCCAGCAGGCTTTGCATCAGCTGGATATGCGTCTGAGTGTATTCAAGCCTGTGGCTTTGAACAGAGCTGGGTTAGCATAGCAGGGAGGTTCTATTATCTCTGAAAGTATTTGGGGTGGGGGGCATGGAGAAGGGCAACTTTGGGTGAGGAGAAGTTTGTGAATAACAATGACCATGTTCCCTGGGATAATAAAAGATACAAAGGAGTGAGCAGGTGTACTACGCCCTTACACTGACCTCTCTGATATTCACAGTTCTTCTAAATGTCTTAACCCTCCTATCTTCTATATCTACATCAGCTCCTTGGCCCATTTCACACTTTCTCCATATTGCACTTGTATGCAGGCAGCACCGTGATAGTTTAGCTCGACATCATAGTGAAGTACAGTGAAAAGTGGACTGGATTAGGGGAAACCCAAGATCTCCTGAATTCAAGCCCTAACTGCCAATATCCATCTTTGTAGCTCTGAGCACACTACAGATGGAACCCCTGGTCTAGAAAGGTGAAGTAAAATGAAGAAAATAGATTTTAGGACTTTTAAAGTGTTTTCCAGTACTAACTTTCTCTAAAAACCAGGGGGTAAAAAATCAGCCTTTCCTTCCTTCTTTGCCTGGTCCCTACCCCCACTCTTCTTTCTCAATTACTGTGGTGTTTCTATTGCCTCAAAATGTCAGCAGTGCATTTTTCAAAGTATCAAGGACTCCACAGAACATGAAAGCTTTGTATTCTTTCCATTTCTTTCCCTCTTGAGAGGAAAACTCTTCCTCCATAGTTATTACACTGTAAGTTACTAAGTTAGGAAACTTTCCTTGGACTCATTCAGCATTCTTCTTTGCCCAGTACACAGCTTCTTCTCAGTACCTCCTGACACACACCAAAGGTATATCACACCTGGATTTTTCCTTACATAGTTACATAAGTCATACTCTTACCTTTGTACATCTCTTTCAATGCAAATAATCCTATCATAAAAAAACAATAGTCTCTTTATAAGTGTGTTGGAGTTCCTTGCTTATGTCAAACATCATATGCACATGTCTGTAAATGTCCTCCCTGTTCTGGACACTTATTAGAGGAGTTCTCTGCCTCATTTAGTGATCCACCTATGTATGAGAAAAAGCAGAAAAGCAGATGAGGAATATCCATAGCCTCAAGCTCAGGCCTTTTCCTGGCAGACTCCCCAGTAATAGTTAACTTTGAGACTATCATAGGAGGCTCAACTGAGTAGAGGTCTAATATGCCATCTTATATTTAGGGATGCCTCGCATCTGCATGTTTCCTGGAGCTCCCATGGGAGCCATTTATCTGTTCATCCTCAGGGCTGCTGCTTCTTTGCTCTGAGACCTCAGGGATTTCAGCTGTTTCTCATTAGCAGCTGCCAAAATTCACTCCATCCCATGACTTCCTGGTCTCCCTCCAGTCTGTCTGTGGAGCAAAACACAGTCTCTTTATTGGCTCTCAAGTTCTTGCTGGCCCTGACTGATGCACACAGACCCCTTTTACTCTAACTTACAAATTTATTGCTAATCATCCCTGAGAGACAGAAAATAAGAAAAACAGAGAATATGGTGAGTTCTTTCTCTCAGTCTGCATGTATTTATCGAGCTTCTACTCTATTCCAGGCATGGGGAATTCAAAAGTAAGTGAGAATAGTGCCTTCCTCCAAGAGGCTCCCAGTCTAATGGACAAAACTCACATATACTCAACAGAGACTATGAGAGAAAGATGAAAGCAGAAAGGGGAATGGATAGTAGAATGGACAGTTCCTGTTCTATTTAAAGTTAAAAATATTCCCAAATTGTGCAAAGTTTTTGCAGTCTTCATCTCATGACTATTGATTATTCATATAATTTACTTATTAATTCAACAATTACTTCTGAATATCTACTACATGTCAGTTTCATTCTAGGTACTGGAGATACAATAATGAAGAAAACCAACTAATTTCCTAGTTTATATTCTAGTGGAGGAAACCAATAATAAACAAATCAACATATAGTTTCAAATCATGATAAGTGCTATGAAGAAAAAGTGGAAAAAATACTAATGTTGGTGAAGACCTCTCTGAGAAGGTGACATTGCAGTGGAGGTCTGAATGAAGTAAGGTAGAGAGAACTAGGCGACAGTATAAGGGAAGAATTTTCTTGGTACCAGGAGGGACAATAATAAAATTTCTGAGGTGAGAATGATGTTGATAGTTTGAGGATCATGAAGAAATCCTGAATGGATAGAGGTGAGCCTCTCAATTGGCCATGATGGGAGTATTAAACCATGGAAACTGGCAAACACTACAAATTAGAGTTTCCCTGGTCACATTCAGGAAAAATTCTGTCTGGGCATTGCCACAGACCCAGAGAAAAAACCGACTTCTCAGACCTCTGGAACCATCTCTGTTCCAGAGAAAATATCCAACAGAGACAGAGAGTCACAGAGCCTCAGCCCTGTAACCTTAATGCCAGGAAACTTCTAAAGCAACTTGGATCCAGGGTAAAAGCTCAGAGGCTTTTTTTTTTTTTTTTTTTGCGGTACGTGTGCCTCTCACTGGTGTGGCCTCTCCCGTTGCGGAGCACAAGCTCCGGATGTGCAGGCTCAGCGGCCATGGCTCACGGGCCCAGCCGCTCCGCGGCATGTGGGATCTTCCCGGACCGGGGCACGAACCCGTGTCCCCTGCATCCATCGGCAGGCGGACTCTCAACCACTGCGCCACCAGGGAAGCCCTCAGAGGCATTTTGATACAGGTTTTTAAATGGCCTATACTATTTTGGAAGAAGCCATGGCACACATATCCCTTTTTATCATTGCAGAATCCGTTTGCCTTCTCTACTTATTGTCCTACGAGGTTACATCAGATACACCAGATGTAAATGCTAAGTACAAGAGACACTGACCCATACAAGAGAGGGGACACAAAGAAGCTGAAGAAAGAATGAATTATTTCGTAGCTTAAAAATACTGAGGAGGCTTCCCTGGTGGCGCAGTGGTTGAGAGTCCACCTGCCGATGCAGGGGACACGGGTTCGTGCCCCGGTCCGGGAAGATCCCACATGCCGTGGAGCGGCTGGGCTCGTGAGCCATGGCCACTGAGCCTGCGCGTCCGGAGCCTGTGCTCCGCAACTGGAGAGGCCGCCAACAGTGAGAGGCCCGCGTACCACAAAAAAAAAAAAAAAAAAAAAAAAAAAAAATACTTAGAAGGGTTTCTATAGAGAATGAGTATCAAGTAATGTGAGATTAAAAACCAATCACCACCAGGGTGAGTCTCGGGTGCAATAGTAGAAGCGTACACATACACACACAAACACACGTATACACAGTGCATTAAGAAATTCCTACTTTATAAATCTTCATAAATCAGCTAGATGATCTCCATACCCCCAACTCAAATTCCTAGACTGTGCAATTGTTACACAAGAGATTAAAACAATTATATGTGATAATTAAACATGTATACTTCCAGTGAGTGACAGATTTACCTTCTTTTTCCCCCTTTTTCATTAGAGGCAGCCCAGAGATAAAACCTTCAAGGTATGAGCACTTATACCCTGCTGAGAAAAGTGAAAGAGTGCTACACTCAGAAGGAATTATCAAGCCCTGAAATTGTGAAATCAACACTTAAGACTTTTTTTTATTATTATTTTCCCCAACACTAGCAGTTTCCCAGCTTGTTCCCAGAGGGAGATAAACAAACAGTATGTACCTGCATTTTAATGGGAATAAACAGGACCGGCTCATTCACTTTTTGTTACTACACTGGCTTCATATTTCTAAACCAGAGGGATACAGTGAAAAGTGCATGTGTCATGGACAGTGGAAAGCTACAAGGTAGGTAATATTTTTTGTTATTATGGATGGGATTTTGGCATAAATGGAATCATAACATTTTGTAAACAGAACTTAACAGGTTAGAATAGTCTGATGGCACTAGGAAATGGGGAAGGCGCTAGGAAATGCGGAAGCCACTAGATGCCTTCTGAGGCTCATGTTAAATGAGATCCTTTCTCCTATACTTTCAGTGGAACACAACAATCAAGAACCACTGGCTTTCCTGGAGCAGTGTTCATCCTAGCTTCAATATGGGCTATCTGGCCACACTGCTTAAGGTTGGAGCAGGAATAGCTGAGTTTGTTAGGCAGCCTCAAATTTATTTTTCTAAGATGCATGGTTTTATCTGGGCTCCATGGACACCTAAAACATACATTCTCAAACTTTAGACTGCATAAGAATCAGCTGTAGGACTTCTTAAAATGCGAATTCCTACTACATTCCATGCAAAGTGACTGTTCTGATGGGTTTGGGATGAGAATCAGGAATCTGTGTTTTCTTTCTTTATTTTTTTATGTTCTAAATGCCTAATTAAATCTTTTAAAAAATTTATTCTTTTTTTTATACAGCAGGTTCTTATTAGTTATCTATTTTATACATATCAGTGTATATATATATTTAAGCAATCTTCCAAATTCATTCCCCACCATCACCCCCCACCCCCCGCTTTCCCCCCTTGGTGTCCATACATTTGTTCTCTCCATCTGTGTCTCTGTTTCTCCCTTACAAACTGGTTCATCTGTACAATTTTTCTAGATTCCACAAATATGCATTAATATACGATATTTGTTTTTCTCTTTCTGACTTACTTCACTTTGTATGACAGTCTCTAGATCCATCCACATCTCTACAAATGACCCTATTTTGTTCCTTTTTATGGCTGAGTAATATTCCATTGTAAATATTTACTACATCTTCTTTATCCATTTGTCTGTTGAAGGGCATTTAGGTTGCTTCCATGACCTGGATATTGTAAATAGTGCTGCCAAGATCATTGGGGTGCATGTGTCTTTTTGAATTATGGTTTTCTCTGGGGATATGCCCAGTAGTGGGATTGCTGGGTCATATGGTAGTTCTACTTTTAGTTTTCTAAGGAACCTCCATACTGTTCTCCATAGTGGCTGTATCAATTTACATTCGCACCAACAGTGCAAGAGGGTCCCCTTTTCTCCACACCCTCTCCAGCATATGTTGTTGGTAGATTTTCTGATGATGCCCATTCTAACTGGTGTGAGTGATACCTCATTGTAGTTTTGATTTGCATTTCTCTAATAATTAGTGATGTTGAGCATCTTTTCATGTGCCTCTTGGCCATCTGTATGTCTTCTTTGGAGAAATGTCTATTTAGGTCTTCCACACATTTTTTGATTGGATTGTTTGCTTTTTGATATTGAACTGCATGAGCTGTTTACATATTTTGGAGATTAATCTTTTGTCCATTGATTCATTTGCAAATATTTTTTCCCATTATGAGGGCCATCTTTTCACCTTGTTTATAGTTTCTTTTGCTGTGAAAAAGCTTTCAAGTTTCATTAGGTCCCCTTTTTTTTGTTTGTTTTTATTTCCATTACTGTAGGAGGTTGGTCAAAAAGGATCTTGCTGTGATTTATGTCCAAGAGTGTTCTTCCTATGTTTTCCTCCAAGAGTTTTATAGTGTCTGGTCTTACATTTAGGTTTTTAATCCATTTTGAGTTTATTTTTGTGTATGGTGTTAGGGAGTATTCTAATTTCATTCTCTTACATGTAGCTTTCCAGTTTTCCCAGCACCACTTATTGAAGAGACTGTCTTTTCTCCATTGTATATTCTTGCCTCCTTTATGTATATTCTTGCCTCCTTTACTAATCTATGGCCATAGATTAGTTGACCATAGGTGCACGGGTCCATCTCTGGGTTTTCTGTCCTGTTCTATTGATCTATATTTCTGTTTTTGTGCCAGTACCATAATATCTTGATTACTGTAGCTTTGTAGTATGGTCTGAAGTCAGGGAGTTTGATTCCTCCAGTTCCGTTTTTTCCACTCAAGAGTGCTTTGCTATTCAGGGTCTTTTAGGTCTCCATACAAATTTTAAGATTTTTTGTTCTAGTTCTGTAAAAAATGCCAGTGATAATTCGATAGGGATTGCATTGAATCTGTAGATTGCTTTGGGTAGTATAGTCATTTTCACAATATTGATTCTTCCAATCCAAGAACATGGTATATTTCTCCATCTGTTTGTATCATTTTTAATTTCTTTCATCAGTGTCTTATAGTTTTCTGCATACAGGTCTTTTGTCTCCCTAGGTAGACTTATTCCTAGGTGTTTTATTCTTTTTGTTGCAATGGTAAATGGGAGTGTTTCCTTAATTTCTGTTTCAGATTTTTCATCATCAGTGTGTAGGAATGCAAGAGATTTCTGTGCATTAATTTTGTATCCTGCAACTTTACCAAAATCATTGATTAGCTCTAGTAGTTTTCTGATGTCATCTTTAGGATTCTCTAAGTATAGCATCAGGTCATCTGCAAACAGTGTCAAATTTACTTCTTCTTTTCCAATTTGTATTCCTTTTATTTCTTTTTCTTCTCTGATTGATGTGGCTAGGACTTCCAAAACTATGTTGAATAACAGTGGCAAGAGTGGACATCCTTGTTTTGTTCCTGATCTTAGAGGAAATGCTTTCAGTTTTTCACCATCGAGAATGATGTTTCCTGTGGGTTTGTTGTATACGGCCTTCTTTATGTTGAGGTAGGTTCACTCTATGCCCACTTTCTGGAGAGTTTTTATCATAAATGGGCATTGAATTTTGTCAAAACCTTTTTTTTTTCACATCTATTGACATGATCATATGGTTTTATTCTTCAATTTCTTAATATGGTGTATCTCACTGATTGATTTGCATATATTGAAGAATCTTTGCATCACTGGGATAAATCCCACTTGATCATGGTGTATGATCTGCTTAATGTGTTGTTGGATTCTGTGTGCTAGTATTTTGTTGAGGATTTTTGCATCTATATTCATCAGTGATATTGGTCTGTAATTTCTTTTTTTGTAGTATCTTTGTCTCATTTTGGTATCAGGTTGATGGTGGCCTTGTAGAATGAGTGTAGGAGTGTTCCTTCCTCTGCAGTTTTTTAGAAGAGTTTGAAAACGACGGGTATCTCTAAATGTTTGATAGAATTCACCTGTGAAGGCATCTGGTCCTGGACTTTTCTTTGTTGGAAGATTTTTAATCACAGTTTCAATTTCCGTGCTTGTGATCAGTCTGTTCATATTTTCTATTTCTTCCTGGCAGTCTTGGAAGGTTATACCTTTCTAAGAATTTGTCCATTTCTTTCAGGTTGTCCATTTTACTGGCATAGAGTTGCTTGTAGTAGTTTCTTAGGATGCTTTGTATTTCTACAGTGTCCGTTGTAACTTGTGATGACATGTTCCAATGGGCATACACTGAGAAACAGTCTATAAACAGGTTTTAGGAAGTCTGTGAATGCCTGATTGAATGAAATAGTTACTGAATAGAATTGTTATGACCTCACATTTTTTGGAATTCCTAAATGGGTCTGCACTGGGGATTCCGCTCAACTTTTGGATCCTAACAAGCCTCACCAAGTCCCAGTAGTGATCTGACAGCTTAGCTTGAGAAATGAAACTCATTCCTCTGTGGTCTGGTTTCTTGGTTTAGCTGCTCTGCTCTGAATTTGGCTTTCTTTGCTGGCTCACTGTCCCAAAATTCCTGCATGATATTTCTGCAGTTAGCCAATGACGTATTTCAGGGCTTAACAGGGGCATCTAAGGCCACGTTTTCTAAAATACGGAACTTTTTAGAAAGAATGGTAAATGTTAAAAATGTCCAAAGAACAGCTCTGGATTCTATTCAACCATATCCCGATTGTTTGGTTCTGGAATCAGATTTAACTCCTCTGTCACTTACTTATACATTGTGTACTTGATGTGTGATATCCAGGTACTTAATGGCCACAGGCCTTAGCTTTTTAATCTGTAAAACAGCGTCAAAAATATCTGTTTAAATTTCCAAATTACCATGAGGAAAAATGAGATAACAGATATAAATTTTTAAAAAGCTTTTAAAAATATTCTATTATAGCAAGTTTTTTTTTTTTTTTGTAACAAAAACATTAGCATGGCTTCTGTGACCTGATGAGTATTAGATCCATGAGAACACATGACATTATACTAAATATTAATATAGTAATTCATGAGCCAAACAAAGGCTTTAATAGAGCCTTTCTGATTATTCCTATCTGTGAGAGGTGGCTTGAGAACCACCTTTTTGCTGTGATGGGAACATAGGAGTAACTGTGAGTTGGAAGGAAATGGAACAAGAACAGGTATAGGAGGAAATATCAGACATCTGTTTTTAAAATTTATTTTATTGAAGTATAGTTGATTTACAATGTGTTAATTTCTACTGTACAGCAAAGTGATTCAGTTATGTATGTGTGTGTGCATATATATATATATATATGCACACATATATATATATTCTTTTTCATATTCTTTTCCATTATGGTTTATCACACAATATTGAATATAGTTCCCTGTGCTATACAGTAGGACCTTGTTGTTTATCCATTCTAAGTATAATAGTTTGCATCTGCTAACCCCAAACTCCCAACCCATCCCTCCCCCAGCCCACTCCCCCTTGGCAACCACAAGTCTCTTCTCTATGATCACACATCTATTGTAAACCCTAGCATTCAATCTGCTTCATTTTAATCATCTATCTCTCTGCCCAACCATCCTCATCACCTTTTTGAATTCCAGTGCTCCCGAAATTTTTCCAGCTTCTTCAGTAACCTTTCCTTCATTTCCTCCTCTCCACCTGAGTCTTTTTCTTTTCCAATTTCACTCTCGTTCCCTTTATTTCTCAATACACTAGGGGAATGAAGTTAGAATGAGTTGGAAAATATGAATGCATAGGAAAATACTGTCAATAAGCAACCCCTGGAAAGATGGGAAATTAACAAAGAGAAGTAAGTGGATGAGTCAGCAAATGTGGGTAAATAGAGTTTCTGCCCACCTCCCATGTCTGCTACAACTTTGGTAATTGTTAGTGCTATGTCATTCTCCTCTGGTTTATAGGGAGTTTTCATATGAAGCAATTAAGATACTGGAATAGATGATCACTAAGAACCTTTTCAGCTCTGAAAGGCTGGCTTATGAACAAAGCTGTCCAAGCTAGAGACTAATTGGCAGTCTAATTTCTTTTACCTAGTAAATGTAATAGGCTTATACTAGTACCAGAGGTGTTTGCACTACCATTTAATTAGATAACTGTTGTAGTGATATACCAAGCACTGCACTGTGACAGAAGAACCCTATGGTAGATAGTTTCTTGTGCAATTAGAAATGAAGATGAAGGTGATGTTAAAATTTTTTATTTTTATGCTTTAGTGTTGTTAAGGCACTTTCATACACATGAACTCACTAAGTCCTCATTAAAATCATGAGCTACAGGCACTATTTTCACATTTTACAAAATAAGAGTTCTGAGCTTGCAATCATTTGATTTGTTCTAGATTGACTGGGAACTATAAGGCAGTCTTCTATCTCCCACGAAAGGTGAAGTGATCCTTGATTGTCTCCGTTTTTCCTCTGTTGTTCAGGTAACTAGAGGCTTTGAACTCAATCTCTTGCTCAAAGTTAACATCTATGGAGTTATTTGTCACAAGAGGCATAAAGCTTGGAATAATTAATTGCCTTGGAAAAGCATGGTATCATTTGTCTTGTAATGTGATGATTTTTAAGATTTAAATGAAATTCTTCTTATCTGAAAGACCTGATGAACCTTGTAAAAAGATTTTATATTTACAAAAAGAATGTTTATTACAAGGCAGATACTGTGCTAGATAACAGTGATTCCCTTTTGCAACAACATACTTCATTTGGGGATTGGAACTAGCTTGAATTCATATTAAAAACAGAAGCTGGAGAAGACTTGAAAGCCTGGCCACCAGAATGTAGGAAAATATACTGAAATCTTTCCACTCTTCAGCCCACATCATCCAGCCATTATGGTGAAAGGAAGAATACAAAACCATGAGAGCAAAACATTAAAACCATGGCTAAAACAACAAAATAATAACTGTAACACTCTAAGCATGAATTACATGCCATACTATCACCAGCTACATAATCTTCTCTTTGCTGACCCCAGTTCATCCCACACCCACTCTTTTAGTGGTGCACAGCATTTCCTTTAATAGCTAAGCCACACTGAGTTTTCAGACAGAAATCTGAAAACCTTTTATAGCTGCATTCAGGTTGAAACTGGAACTGGCCCTTCCTGTAGCTTACCAGTTAAAGCAAGCCCCTTCCTACTAGAAAGACATCAGCATAAAGAAACACATCACACTAGGAAGAAGTGGAGGAAGTGAGAGAGATAAGGGATGAGAAGTGATGACAGCTTAGCCCTTAGGAAATGGATACAACATCTCACTGCCTAAATCAGGGTATATCAAGCTGAAGATGGCCAAATGCACATGGTCACCATGTGAAACCAAGAGAGAAATGCAGAAAGCAGTCTAGGAACAATGCTGACAGTTGAAGAGACACGCAGAGAAAAGCTATTTTGTTTTTCAACTTCTGTGGTTCTCAAGCACCACACTCTTAAGGAATCAAACTGCTGTGTTGGTGTGGGGCATTCTTAAGTGACCTCTCCCAGCCATCCCTCCACCTTGCATTATGTTCAACGAATCATTGTTTAAGGTTCAGATTTGGTGCAATATAAAAAGGGGCTTATAAAGAATATTAGAGACAATCAATGTCTTGGCATTAAAGTAGATTTGGGGGAATATACACTTCTCTGCTGGTCTTTGGCTCTGTTACTCTATTAAATTAATTAAACAAGGAAGCCATTAGACTGAGATGGCTCTAATGCCAAGGCGTTCGAGTTTGGTTTGGTAACGAATCAAAATCTAAGCCTGTAAATCTCAAGGTTAGGAGACTGAAACCTAAGGAAAACCAATCACAAGCAGCACTAGGTTTCAAGGTAGAGCCAATCAATAATCTCCTTACTTTACTTCTGCCTTTTCTCTATATAAGTTTTTCTCCAGCTCCATTAGATGTAGCGCTTCTGACCACGTCTGGTTTAGCGTTGCACAATTCAAATCAATTTTTGCTCAAATAAATTCTTAAAATTTTTGAATCCCTCAGTTATATGTTAACTACTCTACAAGCCATTCCTCACTCTTCTCCTTCTCCTCTGAGTGACTGTGGGATGACTGGTACAGGCCGTGTTGCCCGGGCTCCCCTATCAGCTGAGTTCATCCATTCAGTGAGAAGCACTGGCAGAAAATGAGAGGATGGGGCATGGGAGAGGTCAGGGTGTCTCTCACCCTTTGTCTCTGCCTTGGTTCCCATCTTTGGCTGTAACTACCTCTCCTCCAGAGATCAATCCCTTGGCCCTGGTAACCCTAATCCTTCCCACTGTCTCTGTAGTTGATGCTAATCTCTGGGTTACCTCAATGCCCTCTGATTGGCTTCTCACAATTCTGTCACCTGTGTAACAAATTTTTTGGATTTAATTTCCTTTATTCAAATGATTTGAGGGATTTATGTTTCCCTGGTTGTGCCTTCACTGATTCAACCATCTTTTTTTCAGACTTTCTCGTATTAAAATCTATGCTAGTATTTCTAATTAAATCATTTGGTCATATTAGTATTAATTAATTTAACACAAATATAGTTAAATTAAATAGCCAATATATACAATCTAACTATAACTCTAAACAGTTTTGCTACTAGTAAGTACTCAAGGAGAAAAGTTCCACCCATAGTTACAGTGGTGTTAGGTTCCATCTTATCACAGCAACTAGAATAACTTCTGGCTCTAGTAAGTCCTCTGTAGATATTTGATTATGACCTTGTCTTATCCATCTCCTTATCCACAGAACCTAATTTAGTGTCCAACTATCAATAAGTATTTGTTGACATGAATTGAATTGACAATAATTCTACTAAGCCCATTAATTTCATTCAAATTTACCAGTGGGCAGATGGAAATATTTGAGTACTGTCTCAAGTAGATCATAATTCGTAAGAGCATTGGTTTTATTTCTCCCCAATATACTACCTAAGCCATCCTGTTCATTTTCAGGGATTTTTATTTCCGCTATTGTTGCCAGGATAAAATTTCAATTTTCTATGAAAATTATATTGGGTCGCAAAGAGAATTTAGGAACAAAAGAATAGAAGGAATCTTTCCTTTTTAGAATCTGACTTATGTAGTCAAAATACAAAGCCAGTGCCTGCCTTGGGTAAAATTTTAAAGGGGTTGAAGTGTATCTTTCTTTCTCTCCCTTCTTTCATTCCTTCTTCCCAGCAGTCTTCTCCTTTAGTCACCCTCTCTCTCTCCAGGTGCTCCCTCATTCAAGATCTCACCTTCTCGGGCTCCCACACCCATTCTGGCTATATCCTTGCTAACTTTGATTACCTGCCAAAAGCCTTCCATTGCCTAGGTTTTTCATTGTCATTGTCTCTCATTCTGCTACTCTCTTAACCTGGGGGCCAGCTGTCTGCACCTCCTAAGAGGTCCTTGAAATTAAAGGAAGACTAGAGTCCATTCAAAATTTCTCTCTTCCAAATAACAAGTGCTTTTAAGCAGCAGTTTCTGATAGATCTCCCTCTCTCCCTCTCTCTCATACACACACACACACACACACACACACACACACACACACAAACAATCTGGGTTCCATCACCCACCCCTGATGCCACCCTTGTCTCTGTTTGCCTCTGCCATCCTGGAAAGATCAGGATGGCCTTGGGAGAGATACAAATGGACTGCATGAATGCAGACTCTAGGCATGGAATTTAAAACTTTGTCCTTGGGCTTCCCTGGTGGCGCAGTGGTTGAGAGTCCGCCTGCCGATGCAGGAGACACGGGTTCGTGCCCTGGTCCGGGAGGATCCCACATGCCGCGGAGCAACTAAGCCCGTGAGCCATGGCCGCTGAGCCTGTGCGTCCGGAGCCTGTGCTCCGCAACGGAAGAGGCCACAACAGTGAGAGGCCCGCATACCGAAAAAAAAAAAAAAAAAAAAAAAAACTTTGTCCTTGTCACTCCTCCTTCCAAATGTCTCACCTCCAATATTCACATAGAGCCAGCTGCTTCAAGTTGCAGACAACATCATTTTTTAAAACTACAGTGCCAGGCAATCACGGTTTACAAACTAGTATGAAGTATACATACTCACCTTACTCAGCTAGATTGGATAAGCTACAACTCTACAGACTCAGCGTATTAAGTCAAAGATTGCTTAAAGCACTGTGCCAACTCTTCAAAGCCTTCTCTATTTCACTTTCTAGACAGGGCAGCAGATTTTCTAACCAAATCATCTGGATTGTTCTCTTCTCAGTACAATCTTAATTCCTCTATTCCAATATTAAACCAACTATTTCAGATTATTCTTAATAATAAGAACCTCTGGTTCTTCAGAGCACTAGGAAACTGAGAGCCAGGGGAACCATACGTTCATGCCAGATGGGCATATGGGCATCTCCTGAGCACTAGTACAAGACCCAGGCCTTTTTCTCAAGTAGATGCAGTCTAGTGGGCAGACACATGCTTGGCCAGCTTTATTATAAAATGATGGATGCTATTGTTTTAATATATATAGATGGATAAAGATAGAAGTATATTTGTATTTTTATATCTATTTACCCATCTATTTAACTGCCTAGAAAGTAATTAGTTCCTCCTAAAGAATTACAGGAAGATGGCATTTAAAATGGGGCATGAAGAATAAATTAAATTTCACCAGTCAGAAAAAGCAGTCAGGTTATTACACAAGAAGGAACACTGTGAGAAATGGCTTGGAGATACAGACAAAAATGACTTATGCAGGTAAGCAGAAGCCATCTGGTATGGAAGGACAGGAATGAAAGAATGAGAAAAGATGATGTTGAAAAGGTAAGAGTGGGGAATAAAATGTTAAAAAACAAAACACATGGACTTTCCTTTGTAAGCATTTCCTTGAGACTAAATTCAGGGAGATCAGATGGGAAGACATCACTGTTTATAATGAGATATGATGACAATTGTGGCTGTAGGGCTAAAAAGGAAAAAAATAGATTTGATGTTCTTTTGGGAGGGAGAAGCTCCAAAACCTGGTGACCAATGTGTTGTGTAGTTTAAAGCCGAAGAATGAGAACCTAAAAATGCCTCCACAGTTGCAAGTTTTCGTGACTGAATGAAAGAGTATTATTAACTTAGATTGGACACTCTAGCCAAAAGGCAGATATATGGGCAGGGGTAATGTTTAGATGTGCTATTTAGAGAAGGAAATTTAGAGAAGTTTCCACCAAGAAGTTAGAAATCTGGGTGGGAGTTTCTATTAGAAAATCAAACCTCATTAGAAATTACTGTTGAGATGTATGCTAGTGAGTCATCAGTGTTTTTCCAGGGTTAACGCTATAGGAAGTCTAGAGCTGAGTGGGAAGAAGGCTGAGCAGGAAAGCTTCAGCAGCATCTACTTTCTTTCTTTTTTAAATTTATTTATTTTAGTTATTTATTTTTTACTGTGTTGGGTCTTCATTGCTGTGTGTGGGCTTTCTCTAGTTGCGGAGAGCGGGGGCTGCTCTTCGTTGCAGTGGGTGGGCTTCTCACTGAGGTGGCTTCTCTTGTCGCAGAGCATGGACTCTAGGCACGTGGGCTTCAGTAGTTGTAGCTTGTGGGCTCTAGAGTGCAGACTCAGTAGTTGTGGCTCACGGGCTTAGCTGCTCGGCGGCGTGTGGGATCTTCCCAGACCAGGGCTCAAACCCATGTCCCCTGCATTGGCAGGCGGATTCCCAACCACTTTGCCACCAGGGAAGCCCAGCATCTACTTTTACGAGATACAAGGTTAACTTGTTCTTACATATTTTAGACTCAACCCAGTTTTCACTTCTTTCAAGATGCCTTTCCTGATGCTCAGTCCCACTGGTTATCTGTGCTTTCCCTCTGCCTCCAATCATACCCCATTTGCACTATAATTACCCTTAACATGCTATATTATGTTGATTCATTTGCCTTATTTTATCTCCATTGACATACAGTTTCCTTAAAGCTGGCACTGTGTCTTCACAATTTTGTAGTGCCAGAACATATCACAAGTCTTAGCATAGAGTAGAAATCTAATGCATGTCTACTAGAATAAGTGAATGAAGGGATGAGTGAATGAATGAATAAAATGAAAAACAGTGAGAAAGAGAATTATCAGAAAGATGAGTTGAAGGTAAGTCAAAGTTTCAAGAAGGCTAATAGTGTGAAATGCTGTAGAGCAATCAAGTAGAGTGAGATCAGGAGAGGATGTGGTTAACCTAGGCAAGAAATATTTACTTGGATGCTTGGCTTTGTTTAAAGAAAATTGTTTCAGGGAGCAGAGATCAGAATTCCATTCTTTGAGGAATGTATGGAAGGGAGGAAGCGGTTCCAGCAACCATTGACTATACTCAGGAAAATTTAGAAAATTAAGGGAAAGTGCGAGTACAGATGTTGATATTGAGTGACAGGGATTATAATTTTGGAATGAGGAATTTTGGAAAAAATGATAAAGATTTCCATGTGAGGGAAACTGAAAAAGTGTGTATAAGGAACGAGGAGTGAGAGATATGGTAATAGAATCATCAAGAATGAGGAGAAAGACACCTTTTTTTTACTGTTGTTCATAGTCTCTTTCTCTCTCTCTCTCTCTCTCTCTCTCACACACACACACACACACACACACACACAAAAACACACACACATACACACACACACACACACACCGAGCTAAAGGCATAGCAGGTATTTTTTAACTACTTGTTGATCAACTAATGAGAGGTTTAACACTTATTAAAGGCCAGGCATTTATTATGAGAGTGAGTACAGTTTTCTACTGATACTCTGACATTTTGGGAAGCCTCAACCACACTACTGGGAGAAGGGAAATATTCACAGTTATATATAGGAACTTCAGTAAAGGATATTCTAAAAACTATTTCTGGCAAGCTGTAAGAGGGGGTTTTTCAGCCACATGCTCAAGCTGAGCACAGCATCATCTGGGTATTGTTCCTCTAAGTACAGAAATGTGGAATGTGTTATCCCCAATTAAGAGTCTGATGCATCATATCTGGTTTCCAAATGACAGTGGATTTTTCAGAGGAAAATAATTGTGACATTCTCATTTACTGTCCAATGTGGTTTATTGAAGACAAAGTCCAGCCTTCTGGCCTTGCTTCTCTGTAGCTGCAAGACAATCAGCTCATGACCCCAAACAGGTGACAGAACCTGTTGGCTTCAAATGTTATTTGTCATGAAATCACTCAGTCCCCTTTAAAGTCTGCCAGAAGACTTGATTCTGTGGCCTTCTGTAGCAGTGAATTCAACAGGTTAACTCTATATCTTGTGAAAAGTGTTCATCTGTTCTAAATTTACCACCCGCTAATGCCGTAGGGTGACCCTTTGTTCTCCTGTGAAGCAACCAAGGAAAAGCAAGGAAGTCAGCAGCACAGCTCAGGTAAGACTGGTACTGCAGTGTTTTCCTTTTTCTTGTTCCTCTTCTATTTGTAGGTAAATAAGCATCCAAGCTGCTGTCTATATAATTCAGTCCAGGCTCCCACCACCTTGTCAAACTCTTCAAGGGAAACATTATTGCCTTAATTGCTTAAACCCAATTTGCATAATATGGAGTTCTGACAGTCACAAAAACAGGGATGCAAAAAGGAGATTAACAAGTGAGGTGCACGCTCAGCCAAGCCTGTACAGTTTAGAAACGAGAGCAGAGAAGAATTCATCGGATGGGTGGGTTCACTGTTTCCGCTGCTCTCTGGCCCTCCCTCCTGCACCTCCTTCTCTCCATCCCACCTTCAGGTTTGTTTGTTTTTCATTTGCATGCATTGGCTCCTAGCTTGTGCCTAGACTGTTAATTGCCATTCCCAGCAGAGCCTCCTTCAAGCCCTGATAAAGCTCAGGAAGCACCAGCCAGCACAGATTAAAAACAGCCTGGCCTCTTTATACCAAGCTCATCTAAACGTTCAAAATGTTAACACTTCTTGGGAAGGAAGGGACTGTGTCTTCCTCATTTTTTGTGCGTTAGTGTCTTTTCATAAAACTAAATTAATTTCTCTTTGGAAGAGTCATAGACAATCAACTCCTCTCTGTGATTCCCATCAGGACCCTCTTCTGTGTGCCCCTATCCCCCAAGGCGGAAGTCTGTCTGTGCCATTCTCTTCTTGGAGCACTTCAGTGGCTTCCTGTTGTCTACAGGTTAACAGACCCTTTAAAATGGCTTCTAGGGCTACCCTGGTGGCGCAGTGGTTGAGAATCCGCCTGCCGATGCAGGGGACACGGGTTCGTGCCCCGGTCCGGGAAGATCCCACATGCCGCAGAGCGGCTGGGCCCGTGAGCCATGGCCGCTGAGCCTGCGCGTCCGGAGCCTGTGCTCCGCAACGGGAAAGGCCACAACAGTGAGAGGCCCACATACCACAAAAAAAATAAAAATAAAAATAAAATAAAATGGCTTCTAATCTAGATCCAGTCACCCCACATGACTTTTGTAAAAGGAAAATGTTCCTTCGACTAAAGCACTTGCCCAGGACATGTAGAAACTGAAAGCTGCTTTATTGCAACTCATCTAACCAGCTGGAACTGTTAAAGCATGGTGAACTTTGAGACTACTTTCCCCCAATCCCCAGAGCCTTACCAGGCCAAACTGAAGACTCATTCCTGACCAATGAAAAGTGGAACTTATTTTAACCAAATGTGTAGAGAGACTAAGGCACTCATTCTATCCTATCCAGGGTCCTAACTTTTCATCCTCAATTAGCATAAACACCATGAATTCCCACCTTCCATTACTTATAAACATGTAACATTTCCCTTCAGTGAACTACTCAGTGAATTTCTTCACAGGTGTTGCCTAGCAAGTCAATAAACTCACCTCCTTCCCAGAGGCCTTTGATTATTTGACACTTGTTAATTCTGTGTTTGCCCTAGCCTCCATCTCTTTATTTTATTTATTTATTTTTTTCTTTTGCAGTAGGTGGGCCTCTCACTGCTGTGGCCTCTCCCATTGCGGAGCACAGGCTCCGGACGCGCAGGCTCAGCGGCCATGGCCCAGGGACCCAGCCGCTGCGCGGCACATGGGATCTTCCCGGACCGGGGCACGAACCCGCGTCCCCTGCATCGGTAGGCGGACTCTCAACCACTGCACCACCAGGGAAGCCCTCCATCTCTTTATTACCTATCACTTCAGTCAAGACTACCTTGGTCCCACCCATCCACATCTTTTCCTTGGCTCATTCCTACCTATACTTAGTACTAGTCCCAGTAACTCCTGCTCCAGATAGCCTTTCTTACCCCAAAATAAACTCCCCTAGATGTTGCTACTTTTTTCCTCCTACCCTAGAAGTCCCCATCTCTTTGCAAGTTAAGCATCCAAGCCCCAATCATTGTGTGCAAGCAGCACTATTCTGAATTTGCTTCCTCACATGTAATAGAAGAGAGAAGTCAGGTTACAATTGGATTCTGACTGTGATAAAGACTATGAAAAGAATGCCAAGGAAGGAGGCTTTTACCCAATCCAGTGACGCAGAATTTTATTGCTTGACACAGTTTGTTGAGCAGCCATGAGGCAATTCACAGTTTAGTACTTCTGGGGAATAATGAACCGTGTGTGCTGTGATATCAAATAAATGGAAGTTGGAATTGAAAGAATGCTTATGATCAGCCAATCGGAAAGATGCACAAAGTTCAGTTTTAGGTGCAAAATGATTCAGGAGTGATGAGAAAGTTACCAGTTACCCTCTGAGCAAATTTTAAAGATTCTAAAGGTAAAGGTTCTCTTTCCATTTATGGCAATACCAAAATATTTCCTGATAAAAATCAGAACAGAAGGAAAAGGCAATTTTAAACAGCACAGAGAAGGAAGTAATTGAGAAATGAATCCATCCAGGCTGACAGTTTTCTAAGCATATTAACGATGCAATTTCACTTTTACCATTTATCCTATTAAGGCAGAGATTTAATTTAGAGAATTTTGTTTAGAGACAAAATAAAACTTCAAAGAAACTACAGAAGTAAAATTAACTTCAAAGACACCCTTCTGGGTTGATTAGATACTACAAGTGTTTACTTAAGCATTTAATAACCATCTAATGTTTAAAGCTTATAAAAATCATGGAAACAGGCTTTGGAGTTGCAAGTGTAAGTAAGTGCTAGCTCCTTGTAGCATTCTTCCCTCTTCATCATTTGGGCGAGTGTAACCCTGGGTAGATATACTGGGGAGCAGTAGGTTGCAGGGAACCTATTTTGTCCCTTTAAGCAGCAATTTCTGCTACTTTCCTGCACTAACAGTGAACCTGTGTGAAAATGTAAAGATTTTAAGTCTCATCAGTAAGCCAGAAGTAATATGAGAATTTTCAGTGCATCACTTTGTAATTTGTGTATTTTAACACTATATTCACAGATTCTGAAGGTTCACTGTCTATTACCAATTCTCCTCTTAGAAGAACTGTGGGACATTAATTTTAAAGCACAGAAACTTCACACAGAAAAACAAATGTTAACATTATTGATAGATCAAGGGCTCTAAATTTTAAACATATGAACTTATTACTAAACTGTTAATGGAATCAATGGCAAGTTATTATTCAAAATAAAGTTATTTGCTTTATGAAAAGAAAAATGTACTGTTATAAAAAGGGGGAAAAAAATTAAAGCAACAACCCCCCAAGTAAATAATTCTGAGGGTAGCCCTGGTCAACTGTGGGATGTTCTCCAACATCCATTCTCGTTTTCATCTGTGACTGAGTTTAAGCTGGTCTCTGGTCATTCAAGGAAGCCTCTATTCCCTAGTCTTCCTTACAGTCAGTGTAACCATGAGACCAAATTCTGGTTAATGCAATGTGAGTGAAGGTGATATATACCACTTCCAAGTTTGTGCTTTAAATTATTGAACGTGCACTGCTTTGCCACCTTACCAAGAGCCTGCTGCTGCAAGAAGGTGAGAAGGGGAAACATTTCCTGGACCAGAGAGATGGAAGCAACGTATTAAACATGCAAAGCCACCCTCATCAAGACTGCCTACTTCTGAGCTGTTACCTGGGACAGGTGACCTTCTATTGCATTTCTGCCACTGTTTTTTGTTTGTTTGTTTTTTTGTTGTTTTTTCCTGGTATATTTGTTACAGACTCTTAGCCTGAACCCTAACTAATTCAGTTACCAACCAACCAGAGAGGGAGTTTAATTAGAGGGCCCTTTGAGCTGACGTTGAGGGGGATGATGGGTATGAATTGTCCAGGAGTGGGTATGCCTGTGCAGTGGTACAGTGATCAGGGTAAACCATGGTTGGTGGAGATAACTGAGTGGATTAAAGCTAAAAGGGTTCACTAAGAAAGTGATAAATAGCAACAGAGATGTCTTTTAGTTGTTGAATGGATAAATTAACTGGGGTACATCTAGAAAATGGAATATAGCTAATGGATAGCTCACTAAAGGGAAATGAGCTATCAAGTCATGAAAGTACATGGAAGAACCTTAAATGAATATTACTAAGTGAAAGAAGCCAATCTGAAAAGGCTACATACTGTATGAATCCAACTATATAATATTCTAGAAAAGGCAAAATTATGGAGACAGGAAAAAGATCAATAGTTGCCAGGGCTGGCAGAGGTGAATGGACAGGAAGAGAACTGAGGAAACTGAAGGCAGTGAAAATAGTTTGTGTACTATAATGATGAATATATGTAATTATACAATTGTCTAAACTCATAAAAAGTACACCAAGAGTGAACCTTAAGGTAAAGTATGGACTTTGGGTAAGTTCATCGATTGTAACAAATGTACCACTCTAGTGGGGGTTGTTGATAATGGGGGAAGCCATGCATGTGTGCAGACAGGGGGTACATGGGAAACCGCTGTACTTCTCAATTTTGCTGTCAACCAAAAGCTGCTCTAAAAAAGTCTTAAAAAGCGCCAATGTTCATTTAAATTCAGTGATTTTTTATATGTAAATTACACCTCAATAAAGCTGTTTATGAAAACAAACAAGAACTAGTCCAGAAGATGGAGGAGGAGTAAGACATGGAGATCACCTTCCTCCCCACAAATACATCAAAAATACATCGACATGTGGAACAACCCCTACAGAACACCTACTGAACACTGGCAGAAGACCTCAGACCTCCAAAAAGGCAAGAAAATCCCCACATACCTGGGAAGGGTAACAGAAAAAAGAAAAAACAGAGACAAAAGAATAGGGATGGGACCTGCCCCTTTGGGAGGGATCTGTGAAGGAGGAGCAGTTTCCACACACTAGGAAGCTCCTTCACTGGCAGAGACAGGGAGCGGGGTGGGGGGAAGCTTTGGAACCATGGAGGAGAGTGCAGCAACAGTGGTGCAGAGGGCAAAGGGGAGAGGTTCCCATACAGAGGATCGGTGCTGACCAGCACTCACCAGCCCAAGGAGCTTGTCTGCTCACCTGCTGGGGTGGGTGGGGGCTGGGAGCTGAGACTTGGGCTTTGGAGTTCAATTCCCAGGGAGAGGACTGGGGTTGGCTGCATGAACACAGCCTGAAGGCGGCCAGTGCAGCACAGCTAGGTGGGAGGGAGTCCGGGAAAAAGTCTGGAACGGCCTAAGAGTCCAGAGACCCTTGTTTTGGGGTGCATTTGGAGAGGAGATTCCTTCCCTGTCTGCCCACAGAAGGCAGAGCACCACCTAAACAAGCTCCAGAGATGGGTGTGAGCCACAACTATCATTTCAGACACCAGAGAAGGGCATGAAATGCTAATGCAGCTGCTGCAGCCACCAAGAAGCCTGTGAGCAAGCACAAGTCACAATCCACACCCCTGCCCCAGGGAGCCTGTGCAGCCCACCACTACCAGGGTCCCATGATCCAGGGACAAATTCCCTGGGAGAATGCACGGCATGCCTCAGGCTAATGCAATGTCATGCTGCCTCTGCCACAGCAGGCTCGCCCAGCATTCCAATTATGACTACCAAATCCCTCCCTCCCCCAGCATGAGTGAGCAAGAGCCCCCTAATCAGCCACTGCTTTACCCCATCCTGTCTGGGCAGGAACAGAAGCCTGAGGGCAAGCTACACGCAGAGGTGGGGCCAAAACCAAAGCTGAACCCCAGGAGCTGTGTGAACAAAGAAGAGGCAGGGAAATTTCTCCCAGCAGCCTCAGGAGCAGCAGATTAAATCCCCACAATCAACCTGAGGTAACATGCATCTGTGGAATACCTAAATAAACAATGAATAGACACAAAATTAAGGCGGTGGACTTTGAGAGCAACTGTAGACTTGGGGTTTGCTGTCTGTGACTGACTTGTTTCTGATTTTTATGTTTATCTTAGTACAGTTTTTAGTGCTTGTTATCATTCATGGATTTGTTTATTGGTTTGGTTCTCTTCTTTTTTTATTACTTTTTAATTCTTTAAATAATTTTTTAAACTTTTAAATTTTCATTACTTTATTTATTTATTTATTTATTTCTCCCTTTTCTTCTCATCCATGAGGCTGACAGGGTTGTGATGCTCCAGCCTGGCGTCAGGGCTGAGCCTCTGAGGTGGGAGAGCTGAGTTCAGGACATTGGACCACCAGACACCTCCAGGCCCCATGTAATATCAATCGGCGAGAACTCTTACAGAGATCTCCATCTCAATGCTAAGACCAAGCTCCACCCAACCGCCAGAAAGCTTCAGTGCTGGATGCCCAAGGCCAAACAATTAGCAAGAGAGGAACACAACCCCACCCATTAGCAAAGAGGCTGCCCCAAATCACACTAAGTTCACAGACACCCCAAAACACACCATCAGACGCAGCCCTGCCCACCAGAAAGACAAGTTCCAGCCCTACCTACCAGAACACAGAAACCAGTCCCCTCCACCAGGAAGCCTACACAAGTCACTGAACCAACTTTACCCACTGGGGGCAGACACAAAAAACAAAGGAACTATGAACCTGCAGCCTGCGAAAAGGAGACCCCAAACACAGTAAGTTAAGCAAAACGGGAAGACAGAGAAACATACAGCAAAAGAAGGAGTAAGGTAAAAACTCACCATACCAAACAAATGAAGAGAAAATAGGCAGTCTACCTGAAAAAGAATTCAGAGTAATGATAGTAAAGATGATCCAAAATCTTGGAAACAGAAAGGAGAAAACACAAGAAATGTTTAACAAGGAACTAGAACTAAAGAGCAAACAAACAATGATGAAAAACACACTAAATGAAATTAAAAATTCTCTAGAAGGAATCAATAGCAGAATAACTGAGGCAGAAGAAAGGATAAGTGACCTGGAAGATAAAAGAGTGGAAATCACTACCACAGAGCAGAATAAAGAAAAAAGAATGAAAAGATTTGAGGACAGTCTCAGAGACCTCTGGGACAACATTAAACACACCAACATTTGAATTATAAAGGTCTCAGAAGAAGGAAAGAAAAAGAAAGTATCTGAGAAAATATTTGAAGAGATTATAGTTCAAAATTTCCCTAACATGGGAAAGGAAATAGTCCGTCAAGTCCAGGAAGTGCAGAGAGTCCCATACAGGATAAATCCAAAGAGAAACATGCCAAGACACATAATATTCAAACTATCAAAAATTAAATACAAAGAAAAAAATATTAAAATAAGCAAAGGAAGAGCAACAAATAACATACAAGGGAATCCCCATAAGGTTAACAGCTGATCGTTCAGCAGAAAGTCTGCAAGCCAGAAGGGAGTGGCAGGATATATTTTGAGTGATGAAAGGGATAAACCTACAACCAAGATTACTCTACCCAACAAGGATCTCCTTCAGATTCGACAGGGAAATTAAAACCTTTACAGACAAGCAAAAGTTAAGAGAATTCAGCACCACCAAACGAGCTTTACAACATATGCTAAAGGAATATCTCTAGGCAGGAAACACAAGAGAAGGAAAAGACCTACAAAAACAAACCCAAAACAATAAAGAAAATGGTAATAGGAGCAAACATATTCATAATTACCTTAAATGTAAACGGATTAAATGCTCTAACCAAAAGACACAGACTGGCTGAATGGATACAAAAATAAGACCCAGATATATGCTGTCTACAAGAGACCCACTTCAGACCTAGGGACACATACAGACAGAAAGTGATGGGATGGAAAAAGATATTCCATGCAAATACAAATCAAAAGAAAGCTGGAGTAGCATTTCTCATATCAGGCAAAATAGACTTTAAGATAAAACTATTACAAGAGACAAAGAAGGACACTACATCAAGATGAAGGGATCAATCCAAGAAGAAGATATAACAATTGTAAATATTAATGCACCCAAAATAGGAGCACCCCAATACATAAGGAAAATGCTAACAGCCATAAAAGGGGAAATCGACAGTAACACAGTCATAGTAGAGGAGTTTAACACCCCACTTTCACCAATGGACAGATCATCCAAAACGAAAATGAATAAGGAAACACAAGCTTTAAATGATACATTAAACAAGATGGACTTGATATTTATAGGATATTCCATCCAAAAACAACAGAATACACTTTCTTCTCAAGTGCTCGTGGAACATTCTCCAGGATAGATCCTATCTTGGCTAACAAATCAAGCCTTGGTAAATTTAAGAAAATTGAAATCATTTTCCAACCACAATACTATGAGACCAGATATCAATTAGAGGAAAAAAAACTGTAAAAATTCCAAACACATGAAGGCTAAATGATACGCTACCAAATAACCAAGAGATCACTGAAGAAATCAAAGAGGAAATCAAAAACTACCTAGAAACAAATGACAATGAAAAAACATAATGACCCAAGACCTATGGGATGCAGCAAAACCAGTTCTAAGAGGGAAGTTTATAGCAATACAATCCTACCTTAAGAAACAGGAAACATCTCAAATAAACAACCTAACCTTACCCCTAAAGCAATTAGAGAAAGAAGAACAAAAAACCCCCTGAAAGTTAGCAGAAGGAAAGAAATCATAAAGATCAGATCAGAAATAAATGAAAAAGAAATGAAGGAAACAATAGCAAAGATCAATAAAACTAAAAGCTGGTTCTTTGAGAAGATAAACAAAATTGATAAACTATTAGCTAGACTCAGCAAGAAAAAAAAGGGAGAAGATTCAAATCAACAGAATTAGAAATGAAAAAGGAGAAGTAACAACTGACACTGAAGAAATACAAAGAATCATGAGGGATTACTACAAGCAACTATATGCCAATAGAATGGACAACCTAGAAGAAATGGACAAATTCTTATAAAAGCACAACCTTCTGAGACTGAACCAGGAAGAAATAGAAAATATAAACACACCAAACACAAGCACTGAAATTGAAACTGTGATTAAAAATCTTCCAACAAACAAAAGCCCAGGACCAGATGGCTTCACTGTGAATTCTATCAAACATTTAGAGAAGAACTAACACCAATCCTTCTCAAACTCTTCCAAAATACAGCAGAGAGAAGAACACTCCTAAACTCATTCTACGAGGCCACCATCACCCTGATACCAAAACCAGACAAAGATGTCACAAAAAAAGAAAACAACAGGCCAATATCATTGATGAACATAGATGCAAAAATCCTCAACAAAATACTAGCAACCAGAATCCAACAGCACATTAAAAGTATCATACACCATGATCAAGTGGGGTTTATCCCAGGAATACAAGGATTCTTCAATATATGCAACTCAATTAATGTGATATACCATATTAACAAACTGAAGGATAAAAACCATATGGTCATCTCAATAGATACAGAAAAAGCTAGCAACAAAATTCAACACCGATCTATGATAAAACTCTCTGGAATATAGGCATAGAGGGAACTTACCTCAACATAATGAAGGCCATATATGACAAACCCACAGCAAACATCATTCTCAGTGTTGAAAAACTGAAAGCATTTCCTCTAAGATCAGGAACAAGACAAAGATGCCCACTCTCAGCACTATTATTCAACATAATTATGGAAGTTTTAGCCACAGCAATCAGAGAAGAAACAGAAATCAAAGGAATCCAAATCGGAAAAGAAGAAGTAAAGCTATCACTGTTTGCAGATGAAATGGTACTATACATAAAGAATCCTAAAGTTGCTACCAGAAAACTACTAGAGCTAATCAATGAATTTGGTAAAGTAGCAGGATACAAATTTTTTTTTTTAGGTGTGGCTAATTTTATTTTACTTACTTATTTTCTTAACGTCTTTATGGGAGTATAACTGCTTTACAATGGTGTGTTAGTTTGTGCTGCAACAAAGTGAATCAGCTATATGTATACATATATTCCTGTATCCCCTCCCTCTTTCATATCCCTCCCACCCTCCCTATCCCACCCCTCTAAGGGGACACAATGCACCAAGCTAATCTCCCTATGCTATGCAGCTGCTTCTCACTAGCTATCTATTTTACATTTGGTAGTGTATATATGTCAGTGGTACTCTCTCATTTCATCCCAGCTTACCCTTCCCCCTCTCCATGTCCACAAGTCCATTCTCTATGCCTGCGTCTTTGTTCATGTCCTGCTGCTAGGTTCTTCAGAACCACTTTATTTTTTTTTAGATTCCATATATACATGTTAGCATATGGTATTTGTTTTTCTCTTTCTGACTTACTTCACTCTGTATAACAGTCTCTAGGTCCATCCACCTCACTGCAAATAACTCAATTTCATTACTTTTATGGCTGAGTAATATTCCATTGTATATACGTGCCACATCTTCTTTATCCATTCTTCTGTTGATGGACACTTGGGTTGCTTACATGTCCTTGCTATTGTAAATAGTGCTGCAATGAACATTGTGGTACATGACTCTTTTTGAACTATGGTTTTATCAGTGTATATGCCCAGTAGTGGAATTGTTGGGTCATATGGTAGTTCTGTTCTTAGTTTTTTAAAGAACCTCCATAATGGCTGTATCAATTTATATTCCCATCAACCATGCAAGAGGATACCCTTTTCTCCACACCCTCTCCAGCATTTATTGTTTGTATATTTTTTGATGATGGCCATTCTGACTGGTGTGAGCTGATATCTCATTGTAGTTTTGATTTGCATTTCTCTAATAATTAGTGATGTTGAGCATCCTTTCATGTGTTTGTTGGCAATCTGTATATCTTCTTTGGAGAAATGTCTTTCAGTCTTCTGTCCATTTTTGAATAGGGTTGTTTGTTTCTTTGATATTGAGCTGCAGGAGGTGCTTGTATATTTTGGAGATTAATCCTTTGTCACTTGCTTCATTTGCTAATATTTTTTCCCATTCTGAGGATTGTCTTTTCCTCTTGTTTATAGTTTCTTTTGCTGTGCAAAAGCTTTTAAATTTCATTAGGTCCCATTTGTTTATTTTTGTTTTTATTTCCATCTCTCTATGAGATGGGTCAAAAAGGATCTTGCTGTGATTTATGTCATAGAGTGTTCTGCCTATATTTTCCTCTAAGAGCTTTATAATTTCTGGCCTTACATTTAGGTCTTTAATCCATTCTGAGTTAATTTTTGTGTATGGTGTTAGGGAGTGTTCTAATTTCATTCTTTCACATGCAGCTGTACAGTTTCAGGATACAAAATTAATGCACAGAAATCTCCTGCATTCCTATACTCTAATGATGAAAAATCTGAAAGAGAAGTTAAGGAAACACTGCCATTTACCACTGCAACAAAGAGAATAAAATACCTAGAAATAAACCTACCTAAGGAGACAAAAGACCTGTATGCAGAAAACTATGAGACACTGATGAAATAAACTAAAGATGATGCAAACAGATGGAGAGATATACCATGTTCTTGGATTGGAAGAATCAACACTGGGAAAATGATTATACTACCCAAAGCAATCTACATATTCAATACAATCCCTATCAAACTACCAATGGCATTTTTCACAGAACTAGAACAAAAATTTGCACAATTTGTATGGAAACACAAAAGAATCGCAAATAGCCAAAGCAATCTTGAGAAAGGAAAATGGATCTTAAGGAATCAGGCTTGCTGACTTCAGATTGCACTACAAACCTACAGTAAACAAGACAGTTTGGTACTGGCACAAAAACAGAAATATAGGTCAATGGAACAGGATAGAAAGCCCAGAGATAAACCCATGCACATATGGTCACCTTATCTTTGATAAAGGAGGCAAGAATATACAATGGAGAAAAGACAGCCTCTTGAATAAGTGTTGCTGGTAAAACTGGACAGCTCCATGTAAGAGAATGGAATTAGGAAACTTCCTAATACCAAACACAAAGATAAACTCAAAATTTATTAAAGACCTAAAGGTAAGGCCAGACACTATAAAACTCCTAGAGGAACACATAGGAGGAATACTCCTTGACATAAATCACAGCAAGATCCTTTTTGACCCACCTCCTAGAGAAATGGAAATAAAAACAAAAATAAACAAATGGGACCTAATGAAACTTAAAAGCTTTTGCACAGAAAAGGAAACCATAAACAAGATGAAAAGACAACCCTCAGAATGGGAGAAAATATTTGCAAATGAGGCAACTGACAAAGGATTAATCTCCAAAATTTACAAGTAGCTCATGCAGCTCCATATCCAAAAACAGATAACCCAATCCAAAGATAGGCAGACGATCTAAATAGACATTTCTCCAAAGAAGATATAGAGATTGCCAACAAACACATGAAAGGATGCTCAACATCACTAATTGTTAGAGAAATGCAAATCAAAACTACAATGAGATATCAGCTCACACCAGTCAGAATGGCCATCATCAAAAAATATACAAACAATAAATGCTGGAGAGGGTGTGGAAAAAAGGGAACCCTCTTGCACTGTTGGTGGGAATGTAAAGTGATACAGCCACTATGGAGTGCAGTATGCAGGTTCCTTAAAAAACTAAAAATAGAACTACCATATGACCCAGCAATCCCACTACTGGGCATACACCCTGAGAAAACCATAACTCAAAAAGAGTCATGTGGGGCTTCCCTGGTGGTACAGTGGTTAAGAATCCGCCTGCCTATTCAAGGGACATGTGTTCGAGCCCTGGTCCAGGAAGATCCCACATGCCACAGAGCAACTAAGACTGTGCTCTGCAACTACTTAGCCTGTGTTCTAGAGTGGTGAGCCACAACTACTGAGCCTGCTTGCTACAACTACTGAAGCCCATGTGCCTAGAGCCTGTGCTCCAGAACAAGAAAGCCCAATGCAATGAGAAGCCCACACACTGCAATGAAGATTAGCCCCTGCTTGCCTCAACTAGAGAAAGCCCACATGCAGCAATGAAGACCCAATGCACCCCCCCCCCCAAAAAAAAGTCATGTATCACAATGTTCATTGCAACACTATTTACAATAGCCAGGACATGTGAGTGTGCATCAAGAGATGAATGGATAAAGAAGATGTGGCATCAGGGTGATGGTGGCCTCGTAGAATGAGTTTGGGAGTGTTCCACCCTCTGCTATATTTTGGAAGAGTTTGAGAAAGATAGGTGTTAGCTATTCTCTAAATGTTTGATAGAACTCACTTGTGAAGCCATCTGGTCCTGGGCTTTTGTGTGTTGGAAAATTTTTAATCACAGTTTCAATTTCAGTGCTTGTAATTGGTCTGTTCATATTTTCTATTTCTTCCTGGTTCAGTCTCAGAAGGTTGTGCTTTTATAAGAATTTGTCCATTTCTTCTAGGTTGTCCATTTTATTGGCATAGAGTTGCTTGTCGTAATCTCTCATGATCTTTTGTATTTCTGCAGTGTCAGTTGTTACTTCTTTTTCATTTCTAATTCTGTTGATTTGAATCTTCTCCCGTTTTTTCTTGCTGGGTCTAGCTAATGGTTTATCAATTTTGTTTATCTTCTCGAAGAACCATTTTTTTAGTTTTATTCATCTTTGCTATCATTTCTTTCATTTCTTTTTCATTTATTGCTGATCTGATCTTTATGATTTCTTTCCTTCTGCTAACTTTGGGTTTTTTTTGTTCTTCTTTCTCTAATTGCTTTAGGTGCAAGGTTAGGTTGTTTATTTGAGATGTTTCCTGTTTCTTAAGGTAGGATTGTATTGCTATAAACTTCCCTCTTAGAACTGCTTTTGCTGCATCCCATAGGTTTTGGGGCATTGTCTCTCCATTGTCATTTGTTTCTAGGTATTTTCTGATTTCCTCTTTGATTTCTTCAGTGATCACTTCGTAACCAGACAAAGATGTCACAAAGAAAGAAAGCTACCGGCCAATATCACTGATGAACATAGATGAAAAAATCCTCAACAAAATACTAGCAAATAGAATCCAACAGCACATGAAAAGGATCATACACCATGATCAAGTGGGGTTTATTCCAGGAATGCAAGGATTCTTCAATATACGCAAATCAATCAATGTGATACACCATATTAACAAGTTGAAGGAGAAAAAACATATGATCATCTCAATAGATGCAGAGAAAGCTTTTGACAAAATTCAACACCCATTTATGATAAAAACCCTGCAGAAAGTAGGCATACAGGGAACTTTCCTCAACATAATAAAGGCCATATATGATGAACCAACAGCCAACATCGTCCTCAATGATGAAAAACTGAAACCCTTTCCACTAAGATCAGGAACAAGACAAGGTTGCCCACTCTCACCACTATTATTCAACATAGTTTTGGAAGTTTTAGCCACAGCAATCAGAGAAGAAAAAGAAATAAAAGGAATCCAAATCAGAAAAGAAGAAGTAAAACTGTCATTGTTTGCAGATGACATGATCCTATACATAGAGAATCCTAAAGATGCTACCAGAAAACTACTAGAGCTAATCAATGAATTTGGTAAAGTAGGACACAAAATTAATGCACAGAAATCTCTGGCATTCCTAAACACTAATAATGAAAAATGGGAAAGTGAAATTAAGAAAACACTCCCATTTACCACTGCAACAAAAAGAATAAAATATCTAGGAATAAAACTACCTAATGAGACAAAAGACCTGTATGCAGAAAATTATAAGACACTGATGAAAGAAATTAAAGATGATACAAATAGATGGAGAGATAAACCATGTTCTTGGATTGGAAGAATCAACATTGTGAAAATAACTCTACTACCCAAAGCAATCTACAGATTTAATGCAATCCCTATCAAACTACCACTGGCATTTTTCACAGAACTAGAACAAAATAATTCACAATTTTTATGGAAACACAAAAGACCCCGAATAGCCAAAGCAATCTTGAGAATGAAAAATGGAGCTGGAGGAATCAGGCTCCCTGACTTCAGGCTATACTACAAAGCTACAGTAATCAGGACAGTATGGTACTGGCACAAAAACAGAAATATAGATCAATGGAACAGGATAGAAAGCCCAGAGATTAAACCCACACACATATGGTCACCTTATCTTTGATAAAGGAGGGAAGGATATACAGTGGAGAAAAGACAGCCTCTTCAATAAGTGGTGCTGGGAAAACTGGACAGCTACATGTAAAAGTATGAAATTAGAACACTCCCTGACACCATACTCAAAAATAAGCTCAAAATGGATTAAAGACTTAAATGTAAGGCCAGAAACTATCAAACTCTTAGGGGAAAACATAGGCAGAACACTCTATGACATAAATCACAGCAAGATTCTTTTTGACCCGCCTCCTAGAGAAATGGAAATAAAAACAAAAATAATCAAATGGGACCTAATGAAACTTAAAAGCTTTTGCACAGCAAAGGAAACCATAAACAAGGCCAAACGACAACCCTCAGAATGGGAGAAAATATTTGCAAATGAAGCAACTGACAAAGGATTAATCTCCAAAATTTACAAGCAGCTCAATAACAAAAAAACAAACATCCATATCCAAAAATGGGCAGAAGACATAAATAGACATTTCTCCAAAGAAGATATACAGATTGCCAACAAACACATGAAAGAATGCTCAACATTAATCATTAGAGAAATGCAAATCAAAACTACAATGAGATATCTCACACAGGTCACAATGGTCATCATCAAAACATCTTGAAACAATAAATGCTGGAGAGGGTGTGGAGAAAAGGGAACACTCTTGCACTGCTGGTGGGAATGTAAATTGATACAACCACTATGGAGAATGGTATGGAGGTTCCTTAAAAAATTACAAATAGAACTACCATATGACCCAGCAATCCCACTACTGGGCATATACCCTGAGAACACCATAAGTCAAAAAGAGTCATGCACTAAAATGTTCTTGCTGCTCTATTTACAATAGCCAGGAGATGGAAGCAACCTAAGTGTCCATCATCGGATGAATGGATAAAGAAGATGTGGCACATATATACAATGGAATATTACTCAGCTGTAAAAAGAAACGAAATTGAGTTATTTGCAGTGAGGTGGATGGACCTAGAGTCTGTCATACAGAGTAAAGTAAGTCAGAAAGAGAAAAACAAATACCGTATGCTAACACATATATACGGAATCTAAGAAGAAAAAACAAATGGTGATGAAGAACCTAGGGGTAAGATGGGAATAAAGACACAGACCTACTAGAGCATGGACTTGAGGATATGGGGAGGGGGAAGGGTAAGCTGTGATAAAGTGAGAGAGTGGCGTGGACACATATACACTAACAAATGTAAAATAGATAGCTAGTGGGAAGCAGCTTCATGGCATGGGGAGATCAGCTATGTGGTTTGTGACCACCTAGAGGGTGGCATAGGGAGGGTGGGAGGGAAGGAGACGCAAGAGGGAAGAGATATGGGAACATATGTATATGTATAACTGATTCACTTTGTTATAAAGCAGCAACTAACACACCACTGTAAAGCAATTATACTCCAATAAAGATGTTTAAAAAAAAAGATGTGGCACATATACACAATGGAATATTATTTAGCCATAAAAAGAAATGAAATTGAGTTATTTGTAGTGAGGTGGATGTACCTAGAGTCTTTCATACAGAGTGAAGTAAGTCAGAAAGAGAAAAACAAATACCATATGCTAACACATATATATGGAAACTAAAAAAAAAAAGGTTCTGATGAACCTAGGGGTGGGACAGGAATAAAGATGCAGATGTAGAGAATGGACTTGAGGACAGGGGGAGGGGGAAGGGTAAGCTGGGACGAAGTGAGGGAGTAGCTTTGACATATGTACACTACTAAATGTAAAATAGATAGCTAGTGGGAAGCAGCTTCATTGCATGGGGAGATCAGCTTGGTGAGATGCAAGAGTGAGGGGATATGCGGATATATGTATACATATAGCTGATTCACTTTGTTACATAGCAGAAACTAACACAACATTGTAAAGCAATTATACTCCAATAAAGATGTTAAAATTTTTTTTTTTAATTTAAAACAAAAAATGTAAAATAAGGACAATGTTAAATAAGAAGGTTCAAATGTTGAAGAATCACAGTCATTTAGCATTGCACATGATCCAAGAGGTCATGTGGTCTATTTCCCTTCTCTATAACTGAATATGTCCTACAAAATGTGGAATACATATCCATGCACTAGCTTCTTGTACAGGAAAGTCACTACCTCACGAAGATGCTCATCCCTTCTTATACAGATCAAACATTAGAAAATTCTTCCTTAGATGAATCTGAACTCCAAGTAACCTACTAGTCTCCAGTCAGTGGTTCAAGTTTTATTATTGCAAGTGACAAAAAAAAAAAAGTTTAATCCTCCTAATATGCAACATTCCTTTAAATCTTCGCTTGTCATGTCTTCCTTTAGATTCTCTGTTTTCAAATATACTCCCTCAGGGTTTTAAATTTGTCTCTTACCTCCCATGACATCCAGGTCCATTGCCATATGGATCATTCTGTAATGGATCTTCTTCAGTTCGTTGATGTTCTTTAAATGTGCCCAGAATTGAATGTGCTACTCTAGGTATGCTCTGATGAGGACAGAGAAGAAAAGTGGCATTCACTTCCCTTGTTTTGGGCACTGTACATCTTGTAATAGAGCACAGGATCAAATTACGTTTTTTTTTTTTTTTTTTTTTTTTCTGGTAGCCCTGCTTTATTATCTAAAACCAATTACTCTTTCATCTTGTCTGAGACAGCATGAGCATGGGGGAATCTAGAAGTAGGGAAAGAGAAAAAAAAGATTTTTGTAATAACCTAATGCATCAGATGAAAAGGAAGAAAGAGATACAAGAAATTATTTAGAAAAAATAGTAGGCAAAGTAATGAATTAGATGTGAATAGTAAAAGAAGGGAAAAAAAGCAACCACGCTGAAATAACTAGGAGTTTAAAACGAGATTTAGGAAGGAGGAGGTTGGAAAGGACGTATTAGAAAGAGGTGAAGATGATTCTTTCAGTTTTGTTGAAATGTTCACAGCTAGTTTCTGTTTTTCATGATGGAGAAAGGAGAAAAATAAGCTACTTTGGAAATAGATCATGTTCAGATGTAAAATGGGACAGAGGGAGGAACGCTTTTTCTTATGTACTGTTTAGATCCATGATGGGAGAAGAACAGATGGTTTGGTGGTTAAGTTAAGCACTTAAAGTGAGGCTGTTCTTATATTAAACTTATTCCAAACACCCAAGTTTCTTGAATCTGCAATATGACATTGGAAATATCACAATCAGGAAGCTTTCAAATGAGATTTCTGGCACTTCCTGAGGCAGTTGTATTCTCCAAAGACTGTTTTAATTAAGACTCAGGAGATTAATCTCACTGCTGGTGGCTGTTGTGGTATGAGCCCACACCTTCACCAAACAAATCAATTCATGCAGGTAACTGAGCCAAAACCCTTTAATATCAAGTCCCAAGGATTTATGGATGTTTTCACCACCAAGCCTGTAAAGCTCAAGGGATCATGCTTGAAAAAGCAAGGGCTAACCCTTCATGAGGTAAAGAAACTAAAGAAAGCATTTATGTTACAGAAGACTGGCTAGCAGCATATAATAAAATACACCTGGCCTCAATTCCAGCTCTTTTACCAATGGATGACTTTGGACAAGCTATTTAATCTTCTGAGCTCTAGTTTTATGATTTGTTCATAAATGCATGCATTCTTGCACTAATTACTTCCAAATTAATTAAGTGCCTACTATGTTCGGCACAGATATTAAGACATAGTGCTGCTCCAAGGAGTTTCTACCTAGTGGGAAGAAGCACACTGGATTATAGTTTTCTCTTTACTTGTTCTAAAGTGATATCATGTGCAAAGTACAACATTAAACATTTTACATAGTATTTGCTTATTTATTTTGCACAAAAGTTTTATGAAGATATTAGTATCTCCAATTACAAATGAGAAAACTGAGGATTAAAAGGTTTAAGTAATCCACCCAGTTAATGATTTAAAGCAAGTATTTCTAATCCTGGTGCTTTTGTTCCCAACCTCTGTACCATGCTACTTATATGCCTAAGTGCTGGGGTGGGGGATGAGAGGGGACCATGGGAACCCCTGATGGGGCTCCCACCACAGACCATAAGTGAAGGTGTAGTAAAATATTATTTCACAGAGTTTGGGAGAGGCTTGTACTTCCACAGTGGTTCAGGTGAAAGGATAGCACAATTTTAAAATGGACACAAAGCGTGTCTACTCTTAAATTCCTTCAGCACGTGAAGATGCTACTGAACAATCTGACAACACAAGAAAGAACAGGGGATGTGGAACATGTCCTGGTGCTCAGGAGTGGAAGGCAACTGTGGGGAGGTGGGGAGGAGAGGAGGGAGAGGAGTGGGAATACGTCCTTCCACGTAGTCACCTTCCCAGAGCAGTAGGGCCCATGAGATGGCAGAAAAGGCAGACTTATGGACTGGATTTCAGTGTAAGAAGATGCAGACTAATGATGCAATCCATCCCAGGAGGAAATGACATGGATCAAACGACAACATATTACCTATGGAGTGCAATGGAACAGGCGTTATCCCATGAACTTTGGTGAAGGTATAAAAAGAGTGGGCTTCTCCTAGTTATTTGTCACCAGAATGTACCCACAATTTTACTGTTCAATTTAAAGTGCTCCTTGCCACCCCTGCATCTCCCTTACCCCACCACATCCCCCATCTGTCAACATTTTTGACATAGATTTGCCAAATTTGCTTCCCGGTTTTACAGCACTGAGGTCTTCTCTGTATCCAGTAGTACTGCATGGAGTTCACTGATAACCTCTCACAACCAGGCACTTCTCTTTTAAATGGGCTGACTCTCTCCCCCTTCTGCTTTCATTTTTTAGTACCGTGTAATCAGTCTTCAGCTTTTTAAGTCAATTCTGAGTGGGCTCAAATTTTTTATTAGTAACAGTTTATGCTTCTGCCTTGAGCCCTAGTAGCAAAAGAACGGCATACATTTTAATAAAGCATCTTGCCATTTTGTCCTGTTATTTGCATATATGTGTGTGTGCATATGTGTAATCACATATATGTATGTACAATACGTATTACGCTTAACACGCACACACACACCCGTGCGCACATACACAAGATAGATATAAAAGGAACAAAGAACCAGAGGAGGAGGGACAATGACAAGAGATGAAAGGAGTTGAGGTTGGAACAGAAGCTAAATGTGGGAAAATGTATAACAGAGGATAATTTATCAGTCATTGGAAAAGAGAGGATTGTGATCTAGGGACATTTTGTTCTGCCAAGCATTAGGGAAGGTGGACAGTGTGAGACACCAATTTCTTGTTCCTATCAGGTGTCAGGATTTGCTGTGTTATGGAGCAGCCATTGTGGATTCTCAGACATCATAACTTTAGGAGTTTCGGAATTTCTGTTTATCAAACTGGAACCGAGGAAGGAGATAAGGGATTTTAGGGCCACGTAGTTGCTGCCATAATCAAGCACCATGGATAGGAAACAATTCTGACATGGGCAGAATAAGTGGCCATTCTGCAGTCAAAGAGTATTAAATGGGATTCAGGAAGCATGGTTCCAGTCCTGACCCTGAGACTGAGAAACAGGGAAACAAAACAACTGATCCAAACACTTTTTTTCAAATACTGAAATTACCTGTTGACATATATATACTCCTTCATTTCATCTTAAAACCTTCCTATACAAAAATGCAATTATTCCACTTTATAAACAAGAAAATGGAGACTCAGCAAGTTAAATTAACTGGCCCAAGTTAACAAATCTGATAAACTAATGGAGGCAGGCTTTGCACTAAGAACCTCAGGGTTCCAGATTACAGCCCTCTCCACTCTCCCACCTCACCACCTACCTAACTAGGGAGGTCACACAGCCATTCCAGCTGTCTTGAACCTCCAGGGGTTTGCCTGTAAAATTAGATAGCTTATCTAGATCAGCGGTTTCCAAATGTGTGTACGTATGTATATGTGTGTCTGTGTGTGTGAGACAGGCAGAGCCTCCACGATCACAAAATCTTACACAGACTTTGCTGGATGTAACAGACACTGGCAGAGCTATGCTGAATAAAGACTCTGGTATCTCACCCCCTCCATCCCCACTGTGACCGTGAAGAGATGCCAGAAAACATACAACTTTGCAGAGAAGAGTTTGAAAACCTCTGTGTAACATTCTGTGAACAAGAGTGTGTGTGTGTGTGTGTGTGTGTAGGTGGGAGGTGGTAAACACACTAGCATGGCCTGTTTCTATTGCTCATCTTCAAAAGACTGTTTGGTCACAGTTTCACAGTGTGGGAATTCATTCGAAAGATAATTATTAAGCATCTATAAGAGTGGAATCTGAGGAGCTGGTCTCACTTCCGTCACTTGGAATTGGCAGCTTCTTCTCTTTCTGGAAGAAACACCCATGAAAGATGGGGTTGTACAAATCCACTGACCTGGGTTCTAGTCCCAGCTGCAACACTAAGCCGTGTGATTTTGGGAACCTCTCCACTCTCTGGACATGGTTTCTCATTTATAAAAGTGTGATATCTACGACCCCTTCCAGCTGTGACATTCTATGATGTTATGCCTATTTTATGACTTCAAAAAAATTAGATTTTTTTAAAATTTCCATAGTGCTACATCCTGTGGGCTGACAGTCACCTGCCATGGATGAAATTACTTTTTAATAACTACTTATTTGGTGCTCGTTTTCAATTTTTAAAGTATCCCCTTCAGGGCATAAACACATTTCTATATCCAGCTATTTAAATGTGAGGTAGGAAAAGGCTTAAACTCATAATTTTGCATTCTAATTTTGTAGTTAGGACTTTTAGTCTGGGTGTGAAGTCTGTGCAGGAAGAGCTATGTTTGAGAGTTGTGTGCCATGAGCAGTGTACACTGGGGCCTGGGGAAAGGAAGAGGAAGAAAGGCAATGTGCCCCACTGACAGAAGCCAGGTATGGGCTCTGAGAAGGAATTTAACATCTTCCTTACCTCTGCTGCTCTTTCTTCTCACCTTTCACCTTCTCACCCATTTTCTAAATAGACTTCTGTGATTTTTCCACAAAAATCCTCTATTCAAAGTACATAAATTGCACAAAGGGTAAAATAATCTTTAGTATAATGGACACAATACAGGCATGCATGCAAACTAAAGGAACTATTAACCTAGATTCATTTTAAAATGTTTAATAGGGTAACAAATACAGGAGAGGCTGAGAGTAAAAGGTACTCATACAATTTGGTGACATTGTAAAATCTACAACCCTTTGGATAAGTAACTGAAATTCCAAAATCAGAATGATATTCCTCATAATACTAGTCAAGAAAGTACAAAAATAGTATTCATCTCTTCACCAAATATTTATTAAGCACTTGCATCATAATACCAAAAACTATTTAAATTGGTCAAAAAATAATTGAATTTTATCTATAGTAATCAAAAATTAAAACCAATATAAATATCCAAATATAGCAGATGAATCTAGTGTGGCATATCAATTCATTCAAATATTATAAAGCTACTTCATGTTAAAATATATAAGCTGCTTAACATCAAAATATATACAGAACATGAAAACTACTCAAAATGTTTAGGCTATCATGTTAAACAGAAAAGCAAATCATAAACAGAAAAGCAAATCATAAAATGGTTGGTACACTAGTATCTCAAAACATGTAAAATATGTATTCATATGGCCAGCGATCTGAAGGAAATATGAAAAAGTGAAACTTGAGTTTTTATTAAAGTGATGATATTGAAGATGGTATTAAATGATGATATTATAGTACCTTTGTCTAGCAACAAAAGGGGGCTGTGTCATTCCCTAGTGATACATTGTGTGAATGTGATAATATTTAGCTACAGGAGAGACTTCTTAAGGTTCATGGTGATTCCAGTTCTATAATGTGGCTGCCCGAGTTCTGACCATTTGTGTGCACCAACTACATAGAAGATTATATAACCCTTTGGAAACTGCTGATACTTTCACAGCTCTAACTCTTTCTTTAGGGTAATATTGGAAAGTGGCCCCTTTGCAGATTTCATTTTTAAACTTTCCCCCTCAGTCTCTTTCTAATGAACTTTCTTTAAAAAAAAAAAAATCCTTCCTGAAGTTTCATACTGTAGTACTACCTGTGGGTATGAGTCCCCATGTGAGGATGTCAAATTTAATTAGATTGTGCTCTCTGTTATTTATTGACTTAACTAGGCTCACAAGTCCAAGATCATAACCTCCCTACTAGGCTGCCAAGTTAGCTATTTCAAGGAACAACTATTCATGTTATCAAACCACAATTATTTCAAACCATGCCCAGAAAATAATAAAAGTAGTAATGCTCACTTAATTAGATCCTTCACCTGAGGATACTAAAGCATTTTACAAGATTTCTTCACTCAGTCATATGCATAACACATGCAAGAAAGAGGTGAGCAATATTAAGACGCACTTCTAAGGGCTTCTTTAAAAAAAAAAAGACTCATCCTCGATTACTTCCTTTTCTTTTTATAAGAACTTTTCGGGGCTTCCCTGGTGGCGCAGTGGTTCGGAGTCCGCCTGCCGATGCAGGGGACACGGGTTCGTGCCCCGGTCTGGGAGGATCCCACATGCCGCGGAGCGGCTGGGCCCGTGAGCCATGGCCGCTGGGCCTGCACGTCTGGAGCCTGCGCTCCGCAGAGGGAGAGGCCACAGCAGTGAGAGGCCCGCATACAGGGAAAAAAAAAAAACAAAAACAAAAACACTTTTCAACTCACTGGCAGATTCCGATGCAATCTGACAAAAGGATATGGAATCCAGAACTACATAACACAATAAACATCTTTTTAAGGCAAAGAGATAAGGGGGGTATATTTTTCCAGGTCCAAAAATGTTCTTTTATTCTGAAAATCTTTGAAGCCTATTCTTTCTAGCTCTTCATTAATCATTCTGGTCTATAAAGTAGACCAGAAACCAATAAACATGAAACCAGTGAAACAACATATAACAAAAATGCCAGGACCTGAGAAAAAGCCTTATCAACTCTACAGGAGTCAAAAGGCACACAGGAAAGGGCAGCCTTATATTCTGCATAAGGGCCACACTCCTTCAGCCCATTTGGCTTGAAGCAACACTTGTGAGACCACGTTGCTCTGTGAGAGTGCTGCCAGCCCTAGAATGATCTTCCGAGTGACTCCTTATCTATTTTGTTCACCACTGTTACCCAGCACCTAGGCCAGTATATCTTGCCTATAGTAAGTGCTTAGTACCAATCCATACTTGTTAAATAAATGAATCTATACTACTTTTGATCTATTGATCAGAAATAAATTTTCTCAGCTTGTAACTGAAATATTTTGCCCAGTGAATGGACTTTGATAGTAATTTGAACACACCAACTGTAAAGAGTACTTTACAAAACATTTTGGAGGAATTTGAATATGGACTATATAGTAGGTACAATAGTGGTTCCCAAAGGATATGTCTAAGTCCTGATTCCCAATATCAGTGAAGATGACTTTTTATGGAAGTAGGTTCTTTACAGATATAATTAAGAATCTCAAGATGAGATCATCCTCGATTTAGGGTGGACCCTAAATACAATGACTGCTGTCCTTAGAAGAGAAGACACAAACCAAAAAGAAAAAAAGAAAGAAAGAAACCACACAGAGACACAGTTGAAAAAGTCCTTTGCAGACACAGGCAGAGATTGGAGCTATGCTGCCACAAGCCAAGGGATGCCTAGAGCAACCAGAAGCTGGAAGAAGCTGGAAGAAGCAAAGAAGGATTTTCCCCTGGAGCCTTCAGAGGAAGGGTATCCCTGCCACACCTTGCTTTTGGCCTTCTGGTCTCCAGAAGTGTGAGAGAATAAATTTGTATTGCTTTAAGTCCCCTAGTTTGTGGTAATTTGTTGTAGCAGTCCTAGGAAACTAACATAGACCTTATAGTAGATGGTATTAAAGAATAAATGAATTATTGTTATTTGTGTTAGGTGTAATAATGGTATAAAGGCTATGTAGGAAAATATATAAAGTTTTGAAATTAAAAATGTCACTATTTAGGGGTGAAATATCATATCTTCAATTGACTTTAAATACATAATCCAAATATAGATAATCTGACAAAATGTTAATAGTTGTTGAATGTAGGAATTAAATATTTGGATATTTACTATATTATTCTACTATTTCCTGTGTACTTGAAAAAATTAAATAAAATGCTGAAAATAAACATTGCCCTAAGCTGTCTTGTATTATGATATATGATTCTTTAAAATAAAAATCACTTCTCCAAATAGACAATGTTTACAAATTATCTTCCAGTGTCCAAAAGAAAAGCACTAACCTCCATAATTTTTTCTTCAACACTGTGTGACTGGCTTATTTAATCTTTCCACACTATGCTCTATGCATCTATCTGTCCAGCTTTCAAAATCAAATGAACACTCTTCGTGGTACATCTTCAAATTCTTTTTCTCAGGTTACAACTTTTTTTTTTTTAATTGGGGTATAGCTGTTTTACAATGTTGTGTTAGTTTCTACTGTAAAGTGAAGAGAAGTAGAGTTCCCCGTGCTGTAGGTTCTCATTAGTTATCTATTTTATACATATTAGTGTATATATGTTAGTCCCCAGTCCCAATTCATCCCACCCCCCCTTCCCCTCCTTGGTGTCCATATGTTTATTCTTTACATCTGTGTCTCTATTTCTGCCTGGCAAACCAGTTCATCTGTACCATCTTCTAGATTCCACAAATATGCATTAACATATGATATTTCTTTTTCTCTGACTTACTTCACTCTGTATGACAGTCTCTAGGTCCATCTATGTCTCTACAAATGACCCAATTTTTTCCTTTTTATGACTGAGTAATATCCCATTGTATATATGTACCACATCTTCTTTATCCATTCATCTGTCAATGGACATTTAGGTTGCTTCCATGACCTGGCTATTGTAAACAGTGCTGCAATGAAAATTGGGGTGCATGTGTCTTTTTGAATTATGGTTTTCTCAGGGTATATGCCCAGTAGTGGAATTGCTGGGTTATATGGTAATTCTATTTTTAGTTTTTTAAGGAACCTCCACACTGTTCTCCATAGTGGCTGTATCAATTTACATTCCCACCAACAGTGCAAGAGGGTACCCTTTGCTCCACACCTTCTCCAGCATTTATTGTTTGAAGATTTTCTGATGATGCCCATTCTAACCGGTGTGAGGTGATACCTCATTGTAGTTTTGATTTGCATTTCTCTAATAATTAGTGATGTTGAGCTGCTTATCATGTGCCTCTTGGCCATTTGTATGTCTTCTTTGGAGAAATGCCTATTTAGGTCTTCTGCCCATCTTTTGATTGGGTTGTTTGCTTTTTGATCTTGGGCTTCATAAGCTGTTTATATATTTTGGAGATTAATCCTTTGTCCATTGATTCATCTGCAAATATTTTCAACCATTCTGAGGGTTGTCTTTTCATCTTGTTTATGGTTTCCTTTGCTGTGCAAAAGCTTTTAAGTTTCATTAGGTCCCATTTGTTTATTTTTGTTTTTATTTCCATTACTCTCGGAGGTGGGTCAAAAAAGATCTTGCCGTGATTTATGTCAAAAAGTGTTCTTCCTATGTTTTCCTCTGAGAGTTTTATAGTGTCTGGTCTTACATTTAGGTCTTAAATTCATTTTAAATTTATTTTTGTATATGGTGTTAGGGAGTGTTCTGATTTTATTCTTTTACATGTACCTGTCCAGTTTTTCCAGCACCACATATTGAAGACACTGTCTTTTCTCCATTGTATATCCTTGCCTCCTTTGTCATAGATTAGCTGACAATAGGTGCATGGATTTATCTCTGGGCTTTCTATCCTGTTCCACTGCAAAATTAATGCACAGAAATCTCTTGCATTCCTATACACTAACAACAAAATATCAGAAAAAGAAATTAAGGAAATAATCCCATTCACCATTGCAGCAAAAAGAATAAAATACCTAGGAATAAACCTACCTGAGGAGGTAAAATACCTGTACTCAGAAAACTATAAGACATTGATGAAAGAAATCAAAGCTGACACAAACATATGGAGAGATATACCATGTTCTTGGATTGGAAGAATCAATATTGTGAAAATGACTATACTACCCAAAGCGATCTACAGATTCAATGCAATCCCTACCAAATTACCAATGGCATATTTCACAGAACTAGAACAAAAAAATCTTAAAATTTGTATGGAGACACAAAAGACCCCTAATAGCCAAAGCAATCTTGGGAAAAAAAAATGGAACTGGAGGAATCAGACTCCTTGACTTCAGACTATACTACAAAGCTACAGTAATCAAGACAGTATAGTACTGGCACAAAAACAGAAATATAGATCAGGTTACAACTATTGATTTAACCAGTGAACAGTCAATAGGTTTCTCCCAAATTCTATCCCTAATTCTTCCCCCAAACTTCCTAAGCATCTATATAGAACAGCAACCCAAATCTCCACACGCCTCCCTCCATTCTCCTGTCCATGAGGTAGCAGGCTGATAATCATGCTTAGCAGTCAAATCTCCTCCACAGAAGATAGCCTGTCTCCTCAGCTTCTGAAAATAGCTGATTGTCTACCCCAGAGAGACGAGATCAAAATCTGACAAATTGTCATTTATTTTACTTCTACTAGGTGATCCCAGCAAATGAAATTTTCTTTCTAGTATTCCTTGGATCTCTTTCATGCTGTTGCTGATCTTTGCTAGAGGGAGAGAGCAGTCCATTTGCTCTATTTTATCACCAGAAGCTGTTCTAATTGTCTCTCAATGACAGCATACTCTGGCCTATAGAATCTGTCTTTTGATCACTGGAATATCACTCAAGGCCCCAGATGCATCATGGGCACGGCCTTGTCTAGAGTCAGTGACATCTAGTATTGGCTATTCTTCATCCTGTTATGGCCCACCTCCTTGCAGAAGTATATATGAGATGGTTTATTCCCTTGAAGGATATCATTCTCTCTTTATTTGGGTAATGTAGACATGTCACAGATGGGCTTCATAAAGTGCCTGGCTGGCATTATTACAATGGGAAGACTATCTCTTCCAACCTCTCTTGCAGTGGATTCTGAGGAACCAGCCTCCAAGGATTTCCATTCCCACAGCACACCACACACACCGCCACTAAATCGTCTTTTGCAGCCCTTCCTTCCTTCTCCCTCCACTCTGTTTCAAATTCAAGTCATGTATTTGTTTTCTCAGAAATATGCAACCAGTGTTTTATCCTGATTACTGGTACCCTATCACCAAGGTATTAAAAGTGTTCTCCTCAAGAGTGAACCATGGGTTTTCCACTCTGCTCCAAGTACTTCTAAAATCAACTCCCTTCATAATGAGGCATCTGAATCTTCACAGAGTCACTGCTCAGGATTCATGAAATGACTACATTATGAACGCTTTCCAGAATTACCTGTACATATGCTTGTAAAGGACACCTTTGCAGCTTCTGTTGCACTGCTCTTCACATAGGTAGAACCTTTTCATCTTTCTGGTCTCAATTTAACCACTCCTTGGAGTGGTCTTACCTGATCACCCAAATGAAAGGCCCGTTCCCCAGGCATATTTTCATTGTAGCACTAATCAGAATATGAATTTATATAGTATTTTGGGGTTAATATGTATTTCCTTCACTTGGATCCATGTCCATTTTCTTCATCACCATAAACCTAGCACAGTACCAGATACATATCAGATGGTTAAATGAGTGCATATAACATACATGCAAAGTCCATCTTTACCCTGTTCAACTGATGTCTGACATACAGTTTTAGACCCAAGCTTTTCTCTTAGAATAGGATTTTCCCTCCTCTTCTTCTCCATTTCTCTTTTTCCTCTCCTATCTCTCCTACTATTTCTCTTACTATCATCTCACCCACCCTCCTTCCTCTTTTCTTCTCTCTTCTCTACCACCCCATTTATGAATTTTATGGATGACAGCTCACATATGGAAGATATATCACCACTTACTATCAGGTAATGAACAACAAAAATGAGAGTTGATTCATATTTTAAAGGGTCATAACTTTCAATCACATAATTTTGCCTAGCATCCCAACAGCTGTGATTTTAAAAGTCTTATCAAAATTCAGTCATGCTGATATTGGTTCAAAACAGACTGAAGATAAAGTACTCTACATTCTACTAATTCATATTCATCATATACAAAGATGTATCTATCTAAACACATTGATATATGTTTGTACATAGGGAGCACAAGCTGGGTTTTTTGGGAAAAACTAGTGTAAGCCAGACCTAAAATGCAAAACATCAGATGTGCAAGATAAGTAAAGCCTGCTTTCAAAAGGGGGAAAACATCATTCCTGTTGGTTTCTCTAAATTTCGTTTGTTTGTTTTTTTAATCCTCCTTATTTTATGTGAGCCATAGTTTTCCCCACACTCATCAAAACTCTTCTTGAAGAGGCTGCAAAGTATCAGAGAAGACATCCCTTCCTAAAGCCTCCTGTGATAGTATGTGATGAAAAATCAATGTTGCCAAGGTTAAACAATACATTAATCCTTCTTAAAGATACGCAAGTGTGAAAGAGACACACCCAAATGTGTAAGTTCACCGTAAGCATCAATAGAATAGTTACAACTCATGTTCTGGAATTAGACAGACCTAGGTTTGAGTTCAGGTTTCACCCCTAGTAATCAAGTCACTTTAGACAAAGCATTGGACTCTTTGAGACCCACTTTTCTTATATGTAAAATAAGGGTATAATAATATCTACTTAATATGGTGATTAAATGGGCCTGAAAATTGATTAGTGTAATACAGTAGTAAGTATATGGAGTAAGTACTCAATTAAATGATAGCTATTACTATTACTGTGATTTTCATCAGTGTTGCTATGTTGTTGTGGTAGTGATGGTGATCACTTTGTTTTTGTCAAATGTGAAAAGAATGTGGCAAAATAAGGGAAGCCCATTCTAAGTGCTGTCATATGGAAAATACGTCAAGTAAAGCAAATGTGGGTACCATAGGAAAACCAGCCTGGACTCTCAAAAGAAGATTAACATTAATCCCCTCTTTACTCATGAAGAAAGCTGGGGGCATTAGGGCGAGCAGATAGCCTATTCAATATCTCTTCTAGTACTTCCTACAGGCTCTTTCAAATGATAACTTGAGGAACCATTTGGGTAACATCAGCTCTATCACATTGCTCTAGGAATCAGTGAACACATCTGGATTAAAAAAGCTGTAAAAACGTTTGACAAATTCAAATCCAAAAAATGTCATGTTTCATAAAAATTTGAATAAATTCAGCAATTAATTTTCTCTAAATTTGTTTTCATTATTTGTTTGTAAGCTATCTTTCTCATGGAAATTTCACAAACAAAAGATACCAAAATTTCTTTTGAAAGTGTTTTCTTGGGGAGATTACAGTTTTATTCTACCAAATTAAGATATTCATAGATAAATGAACAGAAACATTTGCCTTTCATATCCTCCAATAACAACACAAGATTCAATTACCTATTTAAAGAGAACAAAAGTAAATCTAGAAGTTATAAAATATTCTCAGAGTAGTTATGAATAAAATCTAAATTCAGATCAATGTTAATACCACAGAGCTAAAAGAAGCTGGAAATTCCTGCTTATTTTAAATTTTTATAGGCTAGACATAAATTTACTATATGGATATCACTGAGTTGCACTCCTGAATACCAATAACTACAGGCAACTGCCAATATACAAAGCATGCATTCCAAAATTTCATTTATAATTCAGTTGTTTGGAACTGGCAACAAGCTTCTCCCATACAAATAGTTATAATTTGTGGTTAAGTTCATACATAAGGCCACACATGCTACTTTTACAAGAAATCATTATAAAACATTTATATCTACAGAAAAACTAATTAATATATACTTTCAATATTAAAATATACACTAAAATCGTGAAATAAAAATAAAATTTTAAACTGGAATAAAGTTTATTATTTTACATTTATTCAAAATTTTATGCACTGGAGAAAAGAATGGCAAAACTCAAAAGGGAAGAGAGGTGTGGTGTCTTTGGGTAGAATTTCCAAAGAAGGCTTAAAGGTATCTTGAAGGCCTTCAGAGGTTATTTGGCCAGATTCTCTTTTTCCCTAAAAAAATTCAGGTCTTACAGATGCTACAGGTAGGCTTTCAGAACCATATTTACATATCATCAGTTACTGACTAAAAAATGTAACAGAGAGAGAAAAAGAGAGGGTAAGTGAATTACAAGGAGATGTGGGTGAGGTGTGGAGAGGCAGATCTTAACTAAACATGCAGAAATGTCTGCAAACAAAGGAGATTGCCTAGAGGAAGTTTGAGCTGTATGCAGGGAATGACAGAGGTCCAGGGTTGTGTATGATCCTTTGGTAGCAGATTTCTGGGGCAGAAATCGGGGCCAATTTGTTCTAGGAGCTATCTACAAAATGGCAGAGGGGTTGTTTCTTCATGACATTTTGGTTGCCAGAGAATGTACACAAGTTGTAAGAAGGTAAACACCAAGCAGGCTCTGTTGTGATGCACTTATTAAGCATTTCATGCTTGCGGGTAAAACACTTTTGCTTGTCTTTACCAGGCTGACATGCAAACCTTATGATCTTAGAAATGCTCAATGCTCGCCGGTCCTCTCTAGCCATGTATTGGGTATTGGGTTTTAGCTTGTTAGCACATTATAATACTGCTTCTTAACTAGTGGAGCAAACACTAAATGGGTGGTAGAAAGAAGGACATTTGATATTATATTCATATATCCTATAGTGCTATGCTCTTGCAGCTGTTTTCATGTATTTCAAAATTTGTTTGATTTCTGACAGTAGACCCAGCGAGAAGTCCAGAGAGACTCTATGAATAATCTTTTCCCTATAATGCAGTAGTGCTGTCCCTATTCTGTGGGCTATGTAATCTTCAGCTAAACAGTGGCTCAGTCAGTGTGAACAGAGCCTTCGAATTGTTACCGTAGAACGGTTTCTCCTTAGTGACTAAGCCTTTTCCAGCTGTTGAGATGTTCACCAATTGCTGCCTGAGCTTCCTAGAACCCACTCGGCTTGTGAGCGCCGATGCATTTACTGTACTAGTAATTAATGCTGTTAGCTTTGTAATTAAAAAAAAAAAAACTTTTTGCCTTTATATTCAGGGTGATAATGCTGCAAGTAAAAATTAATTAAAATGAGATGAATTGCCTTCAGTTAAACGAAACAGAAAGAGAAAGGGAGGGGTGGGGGGAGGAGGGGCCTGACTACAGGTTTGCAGCCTTATTAATGAAGCAAACTGAGGAGGCTGGGCTTCAAATTTTCCTAATTCTTTTTCCTTTGTGTTACAGTCTGGGTTAATGGAGCCCAAAACTATCAGTTGGTGAGGGAATACAAAGAAGTTCCATTTTTCCTCCATTTGGCTATGGGTCGCTATGAAGACCACAAACATGAAAGTCCATGCTTGTCAAGACCCTCTCTAATTTTCCCTTATTGGTCTGTTTGAAGTAATGGGCTGTGAAATTGGCTTTTATATTATTATTAATTAGATCTGATGCCTGATTTTTTTTAACACTTGACGAAGCAAAAAAGTCTGGTTCTTTTTATAGGACAAAGTCCTGACAAATTCAGTCATTGATTATAACAGAGCTTGAGTGGGAAAATCTCACTTCTTCCCATCCTGAAAGCAAAGGCCCCGTGATCACCTTCCACTCTCCTGATTTTTCTGAATTCAGCCTCCCAAGTCTGTCTGAGGGGCACAGCTCATTTAAATTAGGGTAACACACCTGTGTTCTAAATTTCACAAAGGAACAACAATTAATCAATAAACACATGCTTAATGAAATCCTGGTGTGTACCTTAGGATTATTTCAGTGGTTCAGGGGATAGAGAAACAGTGAAAAAACAATGTCTTCGAAGAACTGATACACTCACTAAAAAAACACACAGCCAAGCTGCATGAACCACTTACAAGTGGGCAACTGAAGCCTAAAGGCTCTGACACTCTGAGTGAAAGGAGTTTGTATAAAAGAAGGGGCACTGTGGTCTGGAAGTCAGTGATGACTTCATGGGGAGAATCAGCCAAAGAAAAAGAGCAGAAAAAAGAACGCAGTTAAGAAGGAAAGAATTTTCATCAAGGCTAAGAACATACAATTTATATATATATAAAGTCATTGGTTAGGAAGGGAAAAACTGTCGGCAAGTAAATAACTGTGGAATTTCTCTAATGCTCTCAGAGGCTTCTTTTATACTCTAACAATAACTGGCCGACTCCTTTGGTTCTGTGTGGTGTTCTATAGATTGTCACACATTGGACATTCTACCTTTTGAAGCCCTGAATCTCTGATAAGCCTTCGTTACATTTTCAGCCAGAAACATATTCCCACAGCTTATGGATGGGAATCATTACATGGTTCATCTCTCAAAGTTAGGGCCCGAGTCTTGGTGCATGAACTGAGCATATTTAGAAAAATAATACTTTGAACCAACAGCTCTCTGTGTGGGTTTTGAAATTTGTACAGGAGATGCTGGGGAGCCTTCAGATAATCTCTTGGAAGTACTAAATATAGTTTGATGGATGTCAGATGGGCTTCTGAGCAGCTGCTGAACTACTTAAACTAGGGAGAGGCCTATAACAATCAGAAGCATCCTTTCGCTACATTAGTCAGAAATTAGAAAGCAAGGAAAATGTATTTAAACACCGCCCCCCCACTTCCTGCGTGCCTTTATGATGAGTGACAATGTACTATCAAGTTGTGTGTCACTGACAAAACTAAAGTACACAGTTGATTCTCCAAATCTTTGGTTTTTATATGTAAAAGTATTGTTATATATTAGTACAGAAAATGGAAATGACATTTGAACACCTACTATGTGTCACTCACTTTTAAAAGGTACATTATATATGTTATTTCATGAAGTTATCAAAATAATTATTGTAAAAATCATCCTCTCTGAAGACGTCAGAGTACATCTAAGATATGGCCTTACTATGTATAGAAAATAATACACCTCCACAATTCCTGTGACTATATTCTATTCTTACACTTGGATTAAATAAAGGACTGAAGGATAAATCTTTTCTGTATTATTTTAATCCAGATACTATATGGGATGTAGACTAAAATGAGTTTTACTTTCTAGCTTTTAGGTCTCACTTCCATACATTACTCTTTCCCACATACGTCAACACAAATTTTAGTATTATTTGATCTAGTTCTGTGAAAAATGCCATTGGTATTTTGCTAGGGATTGATTGCAGTGAATTGATAGGCTGCCTTGGGTAGTATGGCCATTTTAACATTTTTGATTCTTCCAATCCATAAGCATGGCATATTTCTTCACTTGTTTGTGTCACCTTTAATTTCTCTCATCATTGTCTAGTAGTTTTTCAAGCATGGGTCTTTTACCTCATTAGTTAGATTTATTCCTAGTTATTTTATCTTTTTATGGCATTATAAATGGAATTCTTTTCTTAATTTCTCTTTCTGATAGTTGTTAGTGTATAGAAACACAACAGATTTCTGTATAACACTTTTGTATCTTGCAACTTTACTGAATTCATTGATGAGTTCTAGTAGTTTTTTGGTGGCTTCTTTAGGATTTTCTATGTATAGTATCACATAATCTGCAAACAGTGACAACTTTACTTCTTCCTTTTCAATCTGGATGCCTTTCATTTCTTTTTCTTGTCTCGTTGCTAGGCAAGGACTTCCAATACTATGTTGAATAAAATTTGTGAGAGTGGGCATCCTTGTCTTGTTCCTGATCTTAGAGGAACTGCTTTCAGCTTTTCACTATTGAGTACAATGTTATCTGTGGGCTTGTCATATATGCCTTCTTGTTATGGTGAGGTATAGTCCCTCTATATCTACTTTGTTGAGAGATTTTATCATAAATAGATGTTGAATTTTGTCAAAAAACTTTTCCTGTATCTATTGAGATGATCATATGATTTTTATTCTTCAATTTGTTAAATGGCATATCACATTGATTGCTTGGAGATAGTAAACCATCCCTGCATCCAGGGAATAAATCCCACTTGATCATGGTTTGTGATGCTTTTAATGTATTATTGAATTCCATTTGCTAATATTATGTTGAGGATTTTTGCATCTATGTTTATCAAGTATATTGGCCTGTAATGTTCTTTTTTTGTAGTATCTTTGTCTGTTTTTGGCATCAGGGCTGGCCTTGTAGATTGAGTTTGGAAACATTTCTTTCTTTTCAATTTTGAGGAATAGTTTGAGAAGGATAGGTATGTTTGGTAGAATTCACTTGTGAAACCATCTGGTCCTACACTTTTGTTTGCTGGGAGTTATTGATTACTAGTCTAGTTTTCATAACAATTCATGCCAATTCAAATTCTTTACTAGATTTTCTATCTCTTCCTAATTCAGTCTTGGAAAACTGTATGTTTCTAGGAATTTATCCATTTCTTCTAGGTTGTTCAATTTGTTTGCATATATCTGTTCACAGTAGTCTCTTATGATTGTTTGTATAATATTTCTATGCTATCAGTTGTAACTTCTCTTTCATTTCTAATTGCATCTATCTGGGCCCTCTCTTTTTTCCTTGATGGTCTGGCTAAAGGTTTATCAATTTTGTTTATCTTTTCAAAGAAACAGCTCTGAGTGTCATTTACCTTTCTACTTTTTTTAGTCTTTATTTTATTTATTTCTGCTCTAATTCTTTTTTTTTTTTTTTTTTTTTTTTTTCTTTTCTGTACATGGGCCTCTCACGGCTGTGGTCTCTCCTGTTGCAGAGCACAGGCTCCAGACGTGCAGGCTCAGTGGCCACAGCTCATGGGCCCAGCCGCTCTGCAGCATGTGGGATCCTCCCGGACCAGGGCACGAACCCATATCCCCTGCATCGGCAGGTGGACTCTCAACCACTGCGCCACCAGGGAAGCCCTGCTCTAATTCTTATTACTTCCTTCCTTCTATTAACTTTGCCCTTTGGTTGCTCTTCTTTTTCCAATTCCTTTAGGTGTAAAGTTAGATTGTTTATTTAACATTTTCTAATTTCTTGAAGTTGGCCTGTATCTCTATGAATTTCCCTCTCAGAACTGCTTTTCCTGTGTTCCACAGATTTGGGAAAATTGTGTTTCCACTTTCACTTGTCTCAAGGCATTTTTTATTTCCTCTTTGATATCTTCATTGACCCATTTGTTGTTTAGCAGAATGTTGTTTAGTCTCCACGTGTTTGTGTTTTTTCTAGTTTTAAATCAATTTAAATCTAGATTTCAATTTAAATCAATTTAAATTTTAATCTAGTTTTAAATCAATTTCTAGTTTTAAATCAATTATAAGAATTGATTTCTAGTCTCATAATAATGTGATTGGAAAAGATATCTGGCATGATTTCAATCTTCTTAAACTTATTAAAACTTGCTTTGTGGCCTAACATGTAATCTATCCTGGAGAATGTTCCATGTGCATTTGAATGTGTATTCTGAAATTTTTGAATGGAATGTTCTGTGTATATCTATCAAGTCCATCTAATCTGTTGATTAATGCCAATGTTCCTTATTCATTTTTCTATCTAGATGATCTATCCATTGATCTAAGTGGGATAGTAAAGTCCCGTACTATTACTGTCTTACTGTCAACTTCTCCATTATGTCTGTTGACATTTGCTTTATATATTTAGATGCTCCTATGTTGAGTGTATAAATATTTACAATTGTTACATTCTCAGATTGACCCCTTTATCATTATATAATGTCTTTCTTTGTCTTTTTTATAGTCTGTATTAAGGTCTATTTTGTCTAATATGAGTATTGCTACCTCAACTTTCTTTTTCAGTCCCATTCTCATGAAATATCTTTTTCCATCCCTTCAGCCATCTTATGTCTTTTGATTGCAACATTTAGTCCATTTACATTTAAAGTGATTATTGATTGGTATATACTTATTGCCATTTTGTTAATTGCTTTCTGGTTGGTTTTGTAGTTCTCTGTTTTTTCTTCTTTTCTTGGTTTCTTCCCTTGTTTTTTGACGATCTTCTTTAGTATTATGTTTAGGTTACTTTCTCTCTATCTCTCTCTCTTTTTTTTGTGTATCTATTGTAGGTTTTTAGTTTGTGGTAATGTTCATATATGTTGACATTATATGATACTTGCATAAATATGAATGCATTCTAAAGGCAATGCATTTTCACTACTCTCCCCTCCGTTTTATGTTTTTGACATCATATTTTACATCATTTTATATTGTGTATCCCTTAATTTCTTATTGTAGAATAGCTGATTGTACAACTTTTGTCTTTAAACTTTCATACGAGCTTTTTAAGTGGCTGATCCACTCACTGCCTTTCCTATATATCTGCCCTTACCAGTAAGATTTTTTTCTTTCATATATTTTCTTAGTTCTGATAGTGGCCTTTTCTTTTCTGCTTAAAGAAGACCTTTAACATTTCTTGTAAGGTCAGTTTAGTGGTGATGAACTCCTTTAGTTTTGCTTTATCTTCCCTCCAAATTATGAATGATAAACTTGTCAAGTAGAATATTCTTGGTTGTAAGATTTTCCCTTTTAGCATTTTAAGTATATCTTGCCACTCCCTTCTGGCCTGCAAAGTTCCTGCTGAAAAGTCAGCTGATAGTCTTATAGGGGTTCCCTTGTATGTGACTAGTTGTTTTTTCTTGCTGCCTTTAAAATTAAGATTAATTAATTAATTTTAAAAGATTGGGGCTTCCCTGGTGGCACAGTGGTTGAGAGTCCACCTGCCGATGCAGGGGACACAGGTTTGTGCCCTGGTCTGGGAAGATCCCACGTGCTGCGGAGCAGCTAGGCCCATGAGCCATGGCCACTGAGCCTGCACGTCAGGAGCCTGTGCTCCGCAATGGGAGAGGCCACAACAGTGAGAGGCCCGCGTACTGCAAAAAAAAAAAAAAAAAAGATTAATTAATCTTCTGCTATTTTAATTATGATGTATCTTGGCATGGATCTCTTTGGATTCATCTTATTTTGGACTCTCTGTACTTTCTGGACCTGTTTCCTTCCCTGAGTTAGGGAAGCTTTTAGCCATTATTTTTTCAAATAAGTTTTCTGCCCCTTTCTCTCTCTCTTCTCTTCTGGAACCCTTATAATATGGATGTTAATATGCTTGATGTTGTTCCAGAAGTTTCTTAAACTATCCTCATTTTTTTCCATTCTTTTTCTTTTTGATATTCTGATTGGGTGATTTCCATTATTCTGTTTCCCATGTCAGTTATGTGTTCTGTATGATCTAACCTGCTATTGATACCCTATAGTATTTTTTTCATTTTAGTTATATTCTTCAGTGCTTATTAGTTCTTATATTTTTTAACTCTTTGTTGAGGTTCTCACCGTGTTCCTCCATTCTTTTCCTGAGTTTGGTGAACATCTTTATACCATTATTTTGAAGTCTTTATCAGGTAAATTACTTATCTGCATATCATTAGGGATTTGTTTCTTGGATTTTATCTTTTTCTTTCATTTGGAAAGTATTCTTTGTCTCCTCATTTTTTTTGACTTTCTGCATTTGTTTCTATGAATTAAGTGAAGCAGTTTTACTCCTGGTCTTGAAGGTGTGTCTGTAGAAGCATCCCCTGTGTAGACTGTGTGTGCTGGCAGCTTTGGCAGGCTGGCTGGATCTGGAACAGCACAGAACAGTGGGTGTCCCAGGGCATGCTGCCTTGGAGCAGCCATAGCAGAATTATTGGAACTGAAGTGAGTGCAGGCTACAGAGTCCCAGAGTGGGCAATGCCAGGGCTGCCATAGCAGGATAGCCAGAGCTGAAGTGAATGTAGGCTAGAGGGGTCCTGGGGAATACTGTGTCAGGGATACCCTGGTGGGATAACTAGAGCTGGCCTGGGTGTGGGTGTGGGAGCCTGGGGGACACTGCACCAGAGCTACCTTGGTGGGATGGCTGGAGCTGGAATGGGCCAGGGGCTTGGGGTACACTGGGGTAGCCTTAGCAGGCCAGCTAAAATGCCTGGATCATCTTCCCATCTGTGTTATCAAGGTTGAAAGGGAATGCAAAAAAGGTCACTCTCTGGTATCTCTGACCCAGGAGAGAGTTCCAGAAGTTCCCCATAGACACTCTAGGATTAGTAAATGGATTTTCCTCATGTATAGTTTAGGTGCCCTTTAAACCAGTGTGTGTAGAAGCCATTCAATCAGTCCTTAGTTCTTCTTCAGGAGGAACCTCTCTAAATGTATGTTCAGATTCAGTGTGCCTATGGAAGGAGGTGTGTTCAGGGTCTTTCCATGCTGCCACCTCAGACCGTTTTCAATTTTTTTGTAGATCCTCTATTTGTAAAGCAAAAGATCTATACTAGATGATTTAAAAGATCATGTCCTACTCCAAAACACTATGTCTCTACAATTTAAACAAAATATATTTTTTCAGACACAATTTCCCCATTTAAAATAAAATCTGAAACATAAAATTGAAGATACTAAGATTCGTTTCTGATGCTGATGTCAAAAACCATCAGAATTATAATTAGTATAATTATAATTAGTATAATTATAATTTAGTTAGAATACAAGGTCTAGTCGTAACTTAACATGCTACTAAAATCCACTCTCCACTATTTACATTCTTCTTCAAAAAGAATCAAGAAAAGGTTAGGGCTTCCCTGATGGCACAGTGGTTAAGAATCTGCCTGCCAATGCAGGGGTCACAGGTTCAAGCCCTGGTCCGGGAAGATCCCTCATGCCACGGAGCAACTAAGCCCATGAGCCACTACTGCTGAGCCCGTGTGCCACAACTACTGAAGCCCACGTGCCTAGAGCCTGAGCTCCACAACAAGGGAAGCCACTGTAACAAGAAGCCCGCGCACCGCAATGAAGAGTAGCCCCTGCTCACCGCAACTAGAGAAAGCCCGCACACAGCAACAAAAGACACAATGCAGCCAAAAATAAATAAATTAATTAATTTTTTTAAAAAAAGAAAAGAAAAGGTCAGCCTAACATCAGTATTAGTTACAACATATAGATCCTATAAGTAGTGTGTTCCTTTTACCTTAATAAGTGCAACTCTTTGTTCAATATGCTAGAAAGAAAGTGCAGCATTCAAATCATTAGCAATTCGGTTAATTTTGTCCTTTGTTTTCTGTCTTCTTTTGCTTAGCTTCTATGGTAGCAAAGCAAAGCAGGAAAAAAGGAGAGCAAAATGTTTTGCCATTACATATAGGGTAATGAAGTATGTAATGGAAACCTAGCATAGTTCTAGGCACATGAGCTTCATACATGTCTCCTAAGCCAATTAATACAGAGGTACTATAATTACAGGATATCTACTTCCATCCTCTTCATTTATTTTCACCACTTTTTACTATACATTCACACTAGCATTAAGTCCTCACAAAAACCTTAGAGACACTGTTAGCCCTATTTTATATATGAAAAAACTGAGATTTAAAGAGAATTCTGAGTGGCCAGAGGTCATACAACTCACTGACTGGGACTCAAGCCCAGGCCATTTAACTCTGAAGCCCATGTTTTATATCTGCACAATTCAACAACACACTAAACCAAGTTCTCCTGTGTATCTTAGGAAGATGTGTGATGGAGAGATAGAGTATCAGTGGGCTGACATACAAAGGCCAGTCCAAATAAATCCCTTCAGTAGGGTTTCTCAGCCTTGGCACTATTGACATTATTAGAAGAATAATACTTTAATGTGAGGGACAGCCCTGTGCATTGTGGGATGTTTAACAGGTTCTCTGGCTTCTACTCACTAGATCTTATTAGCATCCATACCTTCCCCCACCAAGATGGGACAACGAAAACTGTCTCTAGACATTGCCAATCGTTTCTCTGGAGGGTAAAATCACTGCAGATTGAGAAGCTCTCTTCTAGAGGAATGATGTCTTTACCATGACCAACTGAGTCATCAATACCCACAGGGTCCCAGTATTTATCACTGGCCTTCTGGGGCTTGGACCTTCCTGGTTCTCTCCTACCAAGGGATTGACTCCCTCAAAGGTTCACTAAACAGTATGATCATTTTGGCCCTCTCTAAGCTAATCGAGATTTTTTGGTCACTGCATCATTGTTTTGATCCTGCCTGACATTTCTGAGAAATGTTTAAGATTCTAGAACAGACGCATAAATTAGTCGCAATTTTGAAAACATTTTTTTCTGATATTTTTTACTATCCCTGCATAATTGTGATCTGCTTAAATACCTGCCCTGACTGCTACAGGGACTTACTCATGTTTGGGACCATGGCTAAGCAGACAGTACTTTCTGAGTCTACCTGTCTAGAGTACTTATCCCATGGCACATAACTCAGGTGCAAGATATCCAGGAAGAGAAGGCACAAAGGATAGGAAAGAGATAACTATGTCTAACACTTTTATACAAAACCTATTTAATGGATGGTACTAGAGCCCCTTCCCCATGTTGTCATGTCAGTTTTCTAATCTCTCTTCCCTGTGGCCAATATAATCAGTCCGTAAGGTTTCAGTCCACCTGCCCCTTCTTTAAAATTAGCTAAGAAAACACAAAGCTGATATCAAGGCACCCCATATGTACTGGTATTTGCTGACTTGAGTAGAAAATGTACCTAATATAAAAATGAAATGATGACATGGCTATCTAGACATGTTTTTTTTGAAGAAGAAGAAGAAGAAGCAATGCTAAACCACTCTACCTGTACATAAAAACAGACTGAGTTTTGTGCTTTTATTTTTGCTCTCACCCTATTCATCATCAGCATTACATTCTATAACTATAACCCAACTGACAAGGTTTTGATGACTCACAAAGTGACACTGAATTTAGCTTGGTTCTCCCTTATGTGGCAAGGTACAGTTATGCTGTTAGAAACTATAAGTAGTAGACTTGTGTTTGTGTCATGTCACGTGTGATAGTCCAAGTCTAGAATAAAGGGAATCTATTCCAGTTACTCTTCTGTGAGTGTTGCTGACCTCACCACAGGACTGTGAAATATATATCGTCCTCTATGGGGAGAGCAAAGTGGATGACTTGGGGTTCCAGTCATGATATTCTGCTGAATAAATGTTCAAGTGGGAACACACGTGCACACAAACCGCCATATGTCTCTGTCTTGATAAAGTTCACTCACTGAACTAGAGAAAAGTGAAGTGACTTCCTGGCTCACTAGGCTTTAGAATTATAACTCGAGTTCCAAAAATTCTAGAATACACAATCCAGAATGTATGTTTTTTTAAAAGGGGAAGAAAAGATTGGTGAAATCAAGACCTACTGAGAGCCAGGAATCCTATTCTTAAATTCCTGATTAAATTTAAGACAAGGTACTATATTAGGGAAAGTGTTGTTCGATTCATTGAATAAATTAACATGTAACATGAATAAGAAATGATTTAACATTTTAACTGATTGAAGCAGAAAAGATAAATCTGCAGAATAATCAAAAGGGACCAAAGTGTGTGTGTGTGTGTGTGTGTGTGTGTGTGTGTGTATGTGTGCATGCCTTCCAATTAGTAGTGGAATACAAGGTATACGATAGTTCTAGAAGAGAGTCATACATTTTAGATTTAGAATAATTTTCAAAATGTAATTCTTACTTTACCCATATGTAGAATTCACTTAACAGGTTTCCTAACTAATGGTCTTCTAACCTCTGCTTGAACTCTTCCAGAGATAGAGAGCTCACTGTTTAAAAGATCTATATTATTCTGTTGGATGGATTTACTTGCTTTGTCATTCTGATATTAATCTGACATCTTTCCATCTGACTCCCCTTCACATATCTCATTCTCACTAGCCCTAGTTCTGACTATGCAGAGTTAGTTCTATTAATTCAGAATTAATATACCCCTTCTTCCCATGCCAGTCCTTTATGAATTTGGAGACAGCCATGCCTGTCTTTCTTCTCTAAGTTAGGTTTATTCGTTTAGGTTACATTCCTTGCATAAACAAGTTTATGATTTACAAACTTTGACATGTGACGTTCCCTCAATTGGACATACTCTAGCTGCTATTGCTCTCTTCAATTTTTTTCTCACTTTTGTGATCATAGTGTATATACAGTTAGTTACATATAAAAAAGCCACTAAGCATCATATCATAAGTATTTCTTCATGTTTTTAAAAAAAGATTTTGTTTTTAGAGCAGTTTTAGGTTTACAACAAAATTGAGAAGGAGATACAGAGATTTCCCACATACTCTCTGCCCTTACACATGCATAGCCTCCCCCATTATCAACATCAGTCACCAGAATGGTAAATTTTTTTAACCTACATTGACATATCATAATCACCCAAAGTCCATAGTTTACCTTAGGGTTCTCTCTTGGGTTGAACATTCTATGGTTTTGACAAATATATAATGACAAATATCATTATAATATCATATAGAATATTATCACTGCCTTAAAAATCCTCCATGCTCTGCCTATTCATCCTACCACTCCAATCTGGCAACAACTGATTTTTCTGCTGTCTCCATAGTTTTGCCTTTTTCAGAATGTCATATAGTATGTTGCCTTTTCAGATTGGCTTCTTTCACTTAGTAATTGCATTTAAGATTCCTCTATGTTTTTCTATGGCTTGATAGCTCATTTGTTTTTAGCACTGAATAATATCCTATTGTCTGGATGTACCACAGTTTATTTATCCATACAACTACCAAAAGACATCTTGGTTGCTTCCAGGTTTTGGCAATTATGAATAAAGCAGGTATAAATATCCATGTGCAGGTTTTTGTGTGAATATGAATTTTTAACTCTTTTGGGTAAATACCAGGGTGCACGACTGCTGGATCATACGATAAGAGTATGTTTAGTTTTATAAGAAACCGCCAAACTGTCATCCAAAATGGCTATACTGTTTTGCACTCCTACAAAAAATGTATGAGAATCACTGTTGCTCCACACCCTCACCAGCATTTGGTGTTGTTAGTATTCAGGATTTTGGTCATTCCAATAAGTGTGTAGTGATATCTCACAATTGGTTTCAGTTTGTATTTCCCTGATGACATATGATATGGAGCATCTTTTCATATGCTTATTTGCCATCTGTATATCTTCTTTGGTGAAATATCTGTTAAGGTCTTTGGCACATTTTTCAATTGGGTTGTTTGTTTTCTTATTATTGAGTTTTAAGAGTTCTTTGTATACTTTGGATAGCATTCCTTTATCAGATGTGTCTTTTACAAACATTTTTTCCCAATTTGTGGCTTGTCTTCTAATTCTCTTGATATTATCTTTTGCAGAGCAGATGATTTAAATTTTAATGGAGACTAGCTTATCAAATTTTTTTCATGGACTGTATCTTTAGTGTTGTATCTAATAAGCCATCATATATTCAAGGTCAACTAGGTTTTCTCCTTATATTATCTTCCAGAAGTTTTATGGTTTTGTATTTTACATTTATGTCTATGATCCATTTTGAGTTAATTTTTGTGAAGGGTCTTTGTGTAGGTTCATATTTTGTATGTGGATGTTCCAGTTGTTCCAGTAGCATTTGTTAAAGAGACTATCTTTGCTGGGTTGTATTGACTTTCCTACTTAATCAAAGATCAGTTGACTTTATTTATGTGGGTCTATTTCTGGGCTCTCTATTCTGTTCCACTGGTCTATTTATACGTTCTTTAGCCAATACCAGGCTGTCTTGATTATTATAGCTTTATAGTAAGTCTTTAAGTTTGTCGATGTCAGCTCTCTAAATCTGTTCTTCTCCTTCAATACTGTATTGGCTATTCTGGGTCTCTTGCCTCTGCATATAAACTTTAGAATTAGTTTGTTGATATCCATAAAATAACTTGCTGGGATTACTTTTTCTTATTTTTACAAAATCTTTATAATGTAGAAAATATTCTTAAATTACATAATTAATAGTTGTTATAAAGAAGTGTGTTCTGAGAACACACAAGAAGCTCTACAAAAACAAATATCCTGTAATCTTCCCTTTGTGAAGGAGATATTCATGAATGAGTGCTTGATTGAACAAGAATAATATCTCTCATGAATGATATATATAAGACAAGTGGAGTCCAGGTCTGTTGAAGCTTCTATAAGACCCATAAGTTTCCACAAGGTCTTCCATAAGACCTTAATGAGAAAACCACATCACTTGACTTGGATCTGCTACTTTGGGGATATCAAAACAAAACCTTGCCACTTAGCTCCAGGTAGGGTGGGGCGGGGGTGGTGGGGGAGAATCCATAGTAGCAAGATCCATAAAAAGATTTGTAGGGAATTCCCTGGTGGCCCAGTGGTTAGGACTCTGTTCACTGCCAAAGGCCTGAGTTCAAACCCTGGTCAGGGAACTAAGATCCCACATGCTGTGCAGTGCGGCCAAAAATATAAATAAATAAAAAAGATTTGTAGTAAGTAAGAATGCTATATTATTAATTTATATTGAGAAATATATCTGTCAAGTAAACCAAAACATTTATATTAGACCTGGCTGACACAATCTCTCCCCTAGAGGAAACACTATAGAAGAAGGAAAATTGAAATTCACTTCAGGTGAAATTGAAGTTCACTTGATGAGCATGAGATCAGGGTAAAGCCAAAATGAAAAATGATCAATATAGCTCACAGCACCAAGTACAGAAGTTGCATTCTTAACTCATGTCCATGGACCCTTGGGTTTTAAGGCAGCTGTGAAACCCAAGATATTGTAAGGAAAAAAGGGTATTTATATGCAAATGTTTATTTTTCAAGAGTGAAAAGGCAATAGTTTTATCAGATCCTCAAGAGAGTCCATAAAACAAACAATGTTAAACATTAAATAATATGTCTTGCCAAGTGAACAGGAAATCTTATGTCATCTGTACCGAAATTTATTTTCCTAACACGACTTACAGACACACACATTTCTCTTACACTCACTTTGTTCCAGGTTTTAGCAAGCCACGCTTTTTATTAATATGCTCTTTATGTACACAATTTCTTAATGTATACTCTTCTTTATATTAAAAACTGCCCATAAAAATATATAAAATTATGACACACATCACAGCATTTAGGGTATACTTGTTTCTCAAATTCCCTAGTCACATATTTAAGGACTGTTTCTGAGGGGTGGCTACATCTGCAATCAATAAATGTCATCCCCTGAATATTTTCATGTTCTAAAGGCATCACAGATGAGTTCCCAAATATGTGTTCCAGCAACCTTCAGAGAAGCAACATTTGCAAGGGCATATCTATTGATGTTGGGGATAGAATGCTATGCAAAGAAAAGCAGATTTGTATTCATCACTTTTTACCTTTACATATCATTTTTGGTAACTTGAGAGCCTGGAAATTTGACACAACTATCCAACTACCATAAAAATACGACTTTCTCGGGCTTTCCTGGTGGCGCAGTGGTTGAGAGTCCGCCTGCCGATGCAGGGGACATGGGTTCGTGTCCCGCAGTCCGGGAAGATCCCACATGCCGCGGAGCTGCTGGGCCTGCGCGTCCGGAGCCTGTGCTGCGCAACGGGAGAGGCCACAACAGCGAGAGGCCCGCGTACCGCAAAAAAAAAAAAAAAAGAGAGAGAGAAAAACAGAACTTTCTCTTTAGACTTAACCACTTGAGTGGGTCTTCCGTTCTTCTCTCATATATTCAGACTGCACATTCCCTCCCATGTGTTATTTTGCTCAATGGCTTCTATCTCTATGGAATACAGGAACTGAAGACTACCAAAGAAAGAAGAGTAGGATAAAACAAACTGCCAGGGAAAAATATCTAAAAACTCATCACAGAGAGAAGGGAAAAACTGAGGTCTCCACAGATGAGTGCTTTTAATTAGGAAGAGGGCTGAACGGCAAAGAGCTTATGCTAATAAGCAGCTTCTTTTAATCAGCTTATTAAAAAGAAACATTTTTAACATACAAAATAGTTTCAAAAATGGTAATTATTAGCAAAGCATTAGCAGGTTGGTGGTGGGGGAAGGAAAGATCTGGTCATGAACTGAAGTTGAAAAGCTGTTTGGATACTCGGGGCAGGCCCAGAGGTCCTGAAGAAGTGGGACAGCACCAGTGTAGGCATGTTCTGTGTCAGCTTCATCTTTTTTCTTTTATAAAAGACTAACTCTTTTCTTTTCCAGGTCCCCTGGTTTCCCATTTTGCCTCCTTTCTTTTTCATTTTTTTTTCTCTTGCTGCCCTTTTATCATTTCTAACATGTTTTCCCCAATACGTTTCCTGCTTTTTTGTTGTTGTTCCAAGGCTTTGGTTCCACTTTCTTTGCTCTTATAAATATGCTTTCCTTGTGCACAGATCTTTACAATCCAAACTTGAATTTTAACATGAAAAAAAATCTATTAATATTTGGCTTGTAAGAAATATTTCCAGCACTTTCACTGTGTTCCGCATCTAGTTAGAAAAAAACCTCCAAATAGTTATTGAATTATATTCCAATATGGATTAAAATATCAGGATATATCTTACCCTGAAGCAAGCTCCTAATTTTATTGTTAGTTAAGGTATAAGCAGAAAACATAATACTCTGAGTCTTTAAAAGAAAAGGAAATTAATGTAGGGTCTTGCTAAACAGATGATGGAAGAGGATAAGAAGCCAACCAGGGGACACTGAGTGATTAGCAACATTGTTATAAAGACAGAGGAGATGGTATCAGTTGACCCCAGGGGCAACACCTGAACTATGCAGGTGGGTCCCAGGGATCTGGAGTCACAGAAGAGAGTCAGCTGCTGCCTAAGATACCAACTGCAGTAAAGAGAAGAGAGAGGGAAATACTCTAGCTGTTCCTTTTCTTTTGCCCTCCAATTTCTCACCATGCCTTCCACTGACTGAGCCCAGCAAGAGGCCAGCTTAACAGGGGGAGCCTTGGAACCAAAGCCTTTGGAGGTCAGACTCCAGCTACAGAAAGGGGAGCAGGACAATGTGAGAAATGGACCTGAGAAGCAATGGCCTTGGGGCCAGCACACTCAGCTCTTTAGCATAGAAGGAAATGGAATCTTCTATTTTTTCAGTTTTCGTCTCCCATATGTTAGCAAATTGTCAGTGCCTGGGTTGAAACAGAATTCAAATATCTCTGAGGCCCCAGATCTGAAATATTTGGAAATTTCTTAAGTGCTCAAGGTCTTAACTACTTAATTCATGTTTTAGCTTTGAACTAGCTACTTTGAAACAATGAGGATTCAAGAACTACCCTGTTTGTAGACAAAAATCTCCCCTCTCTTTATCCGCATGGGATGAGCAAAACAACTTGTGAGAAAACAACTTTTGTTTTTCTGAGCTGCTGCCTAGGCATTTTATAGTCTAATAACTGTGCCCACACCCAGAATCTGGGCATTTGGATGAGGACTGGAGTCTAGGGTGCCCGCTGTCACTTTACTTTTTCCTGGGCACCTTTTAAAGTAACCATTAAGAGTTAAGCCCACAAGAAGTTAGTGACCTCCACGCCAGCCACCTTATAAGCAATAGGTGCTTGCTACCCACTCTCTATCTCCTGCTCACTTGTGACCTGGAATGGAGGACTGCCCTTTCCCCAGCTCATGGCACCCCCTGCTTCTGGGATCTGTAAGTAATAAATCTTGTGACCACTTCCTTTCTGTGGGTGTAAGGTATTGAATAGGCATCTTTAATCAAAACAATCCTGTGGTTCACTTCCCCAAAGTGGGAGCTTGGATGCTGAGGGAGCTCCCTGCTGCCCCTGTGTGGGTATCTCATCTGGACCTCCTCAGTCAGCAGGTCATAATCTGCATGCTCCTAATTCAATACACCAGCTCCAGCTTCTCAGCACAGCTGGCAAGGAGGATGGGATTGTGGGCATACTTTGTATCCCCTTCCAATGCCTTAGAGCCGTGAATGGCTTACTTACTTCCTCTCCCAGACTGCTCAGTCTCTCTGGGAAGGAAGCACTCACTGCTTGCTGGCTCTGCTGTGTACTGCCGCTGCCAGGTGTTGCTGGGAATCCCCGCCCTAAATTGCTGTTGCCATAAAAGGTCGGACTCCCTGTAGAGACCAACCAGCAGGTCTCACTCTGAGATGGATATGTTTCCCATTAGTCTCTAAATGAAACCCAGCTGGGTATCCAGTCTGGAGGTGATGGCTATAATCATATGCAAAACTCCCCACATTGAGCCCAGATGAGCTAACCAGGATGGCAGGGCTCTGACCCTATCCCCCAGGCAGGGACCAGGGCATGGGCTATCAGGTCCTGGGAGGCAGGGACCAGGGCATGGGCTATCGGGTCCTGGGAGCCAAGGAGAGTTCCCCTAGATTAGTGTCGATAAGGGAGGTGGCTGCTGGCCCCAACGTGTCCCCAGGGTGTTGAGCTTGGGGAGCCAGCCCTAACGCCTCACAGGGGCAACTCCATCATGGCACCTCAGGTGGACAAACACTGCTGAGGGGTGCCTCCTATGTTGCTGAAATCCTTGCTGCTATTGCAAAATTTCCCCTGACCCCCTGGGATATGGGGAGTCTCATCCCTGGCATGGTACAGCAAAACAAATACTCACTAAAGATGGGGCCACTGAGCTCAGAGTACCAGATCCTCTCAAGTTCCCAGAGGAGGTCAAAAAACCTAGACACTTGTAAGACCCCTGCTCAAATGGCTTGGGACTTATTGCACACAGTGGCACATGGATATGCCAAATCGCAGGTTCTACGTTTTGGGGGCTTGGGAGCATTTTCCCAAATATATCACATAATATTGTACTGGTGGAGGTGGACTCTGGCCCCTCAGAGGTTGGTATGGACACCCTAGGATGGGAGGCAGCAGCATATGAGCCTATGAGTTGGAGAAGAGGCAAGCCTGTCCCAGGTGTTCCCTGTTACTATCCATCCTACCAAAATGTTGTATGAGGACACGCATGAATGAGAAATGGAGACATAAAACTATACCATGATAGAAATGCAAGGTTTTCTAGAAAAATTCATCCAAAGGGAGGAGGAGAAGGGTGCTGATTGGCTCTTACAGGTCTTTGGAACTGGCTCTGAGTTATTGCTTCCAGCAGCTGAGATGCACTAGCTGGCTGGATTGGCCAAAGATCCCCAAATTAATGCTTTGTTTAAAAACAAACCCCAAGGTATTGAGGGACCAATTTATTAGAGACACCCTAGAGGAAACCCCAGACTTGTCACTGCAGTGAAGATGCTCCCGAATACATCGAGCCACCAGGGCTGGAGACAAAATTAAAAAGGGGACGGACTCAGAGGAAGAGCAAGTCCCACCAAGGTCTGGAATTCACCCGGATAAAAAGGAAGCTTCCCGGGCTTCCCTGGTGGCGCAGTGGTTGAGAGTCCGCCTGCCGATGCAGGGGACGCGGGTTCGTGCCCCGGTCCGGGAGGATCCCACATGCCGCGGAGCGGCTGGGCCCGTGAGCCATGGCCGCTGAGTCTGCGCGTCCGGAGCCTGTGCTCCGCAGCGGGAGAGGCCACAGCAGTGAGAGGCACGCGTACCATTAAAAAAAAAAAAAAAAAAAAAAAAGGGAAGCTTCCCTCTCCTAACCTGGATATTATGACTTGGCATGGAGCCCACCATCCGTCACAGTTATTACAACTAAGGCGCACTCCTAGTGAACAACCCTGGATGAGGTGAAATTGGGGTAGTTCGGTAGGTATATCATTTTGCTGAGCATCATGCTCCCACAGAACCCTGGATGATCTCCAGTCCGGAGCAGCACCCTTGGAACCAGAATCTAAGGAGTTCTTCTTAAATGGCACCTCATAAGATGCTGTTACAATTCACAGAAGTGTCGGATACAGTACAATACGCATTAGACCACATCAGTGCTGCAGCTAAACACGAAAACGAGCATTTTCCTGAAGCTCAGATCTCGTTTGCCGGTAAATGTGAAAACAGCCCTGCTGCCCCTCAGCCAGGAACCCAAAGGAGGGGCCCTACAGCATATGAGGGCTTCCAGGCCCCTTACTGGTCCTCGCGGAGGGGTGGTGCCTCAACCCAGCTCCTTCCCTCATGGGGTGACTAAGAGGCCTCTGTGCATTGGCAGCTCCGGATATGCTGGGTCCCTAATGACTTCAACTCAGGATGGCCTGAGCTGAGTCAGAAGCCTTTAACTCAGGACGGCCTGAGCTGAGTCAGAAGCCTTTGCTTAGGTGCCGCAGGCTCTTTAGGAAACAGCCAGCCCCAGTGAGGGCAGATGCCGTCACCTCTCAGAATGCCCCAGCCCTGGCAGCAGGATCCGGGATCCCGTACTGTGATTCTAGAGGGTGGCAGCCACCAAGGCCCCTGCCCTAGGGACCAGGGTGTTCCCGTCCTCCAGCAGGCACTTCTCCATATACTGCTCTAAATATCCCTCTGGACACACAAAAGAGACAACATTTTACTACTTTCATTGACACTAGAGCCCCAGTTATAGTGCTTCCTGGGAACTCTCCAAACGTAAGCAAGGGGCACCCTCTAAATTACAAGGCATAGCAGGTAGAATCATAGAAGGCTTCCATTGGATGTCACTCCTGGAACAATCTTTATTAAGAACATTTTAGTGGCAGTGGCCCCTCTGCCCTATCCTTTCCTGTTATAGGTGTGGATGCCTTGACGCGCTGCCATGCCATCTGAAGCAAAACCCGGATTCCTGGCCTTCCTGGTGGGATCACACGTTGGGAGCTCATAAGACTGCCACTTCAGATTAGGACAGCAAATGTGCCCCAATGTCATTTGTGACAGGGGCCTGAAGGACTGTGGCTCATAATTCAAGATTTATCATAGGAAAGAGTCATTAAGCACACCATTTCTCCTTTCAGTTCTCCCGTTTGGCTGGTATTAAAGCCCACTACTAACGAGTGGTGACTTACAGTTGACTGCCGAAATGTAAATGGTCAGGTGCCCCCATTAAGGCTCCCATTCCCAACACGGTATGGTTAACTGAGAATATCAAAGGGCTCCAGGGGCTACTTTGCCATGATCCATCTAACTACTATGTCCTATTCAGTATTGATCACCAAGGAGTCCCAGCTGCAATTCACCTTCACATTCAAAGGCACTCAAGACACCTTTACCTGGCTGCCTATCCTAACAGCCTGGCTATTATTGCCCATGATCTTTGCCAGCAAGACCTAGATGCCCTTACAGTGTCCCCCTTGCACCATATGGCGCTATATTGATGACATTCTAATCAGGGGCCCTTGGAGGATGCAGTGTGTGAGGCTCTAACACAGATGGTGATGCACCTGAAACATACAGGTTGGGCTACTGCCTCATCTAAAATTCAAGGGCCAGCCACCACTGTTACATTTCTCAGCATTAAGTGGTCCTCTAAAGGCTGAGAACTTCCACTTGCAGTTAAATATCAGTTGTTAACTATTCAGCCTCCCACTACGGCAAGCCCAAGTCTTAGGTCTCCTCACATTTTGGAAGCAACACATACCGCACTTACCCATCGTTCTTAGACCCATTTATGCAGTCACATGTAAATCCTCCACATTTACTGGGGGGAGGCTCAACAGCAAGCCTTACGGCTGGCACGGCAGTCAATTCATAAGCCCTCTCCCTGGTTCCCCGGGCTCCTCCTTCTGGGTTGAGACACTGGCCACCATGGACTACGGGTCCTGGAGCCTAAGGACTAAACGCAGCTCCTCCTGGCTGCCTATATGGGGTTCTGGACCAGATGGCTACCCTTCACAGCCACCTGTTACACTCCCTTAGAATAACAGATTCTGGCTGCTTATTGATCTTTGTTAGAAACAGAGGCGCTCACGGGAACGGAGCCTCTTCTGAGGGCCCACATTCCCATGAGGCCATGGATAAGGGACGTCTCCCAAGACCAACTCAGCACAGCTGAAAACGCCTCTTTGCTACAATGGAGATGGTACCTTCAGGATCAGGCTGAACCTAACGTGGCGGGTCTTTCCACCTCTCAGGAGGATATAGCTTCCCTGCTCCTCAGCACCCCCGCTCATGGGCCTTGAGGAACTGGTGATGGTACCCCATTGCCTAAGCCTCTGGCGACCTGGGATAGCCCCTGGGAAGAGCTGATGGAACAAGATAGGAAGTCTGTGTACTTCTCAGATGGCAGCGCCACCACCATCAGTGGTGAAGCCTGTTGAAGAGCAGCACTGGACCATCCTCCAGCAGTACCGCACTCCTCAGAGACAGCAAGTCGGGGCTGACTCATCTTGCTGACCTTGTGACAGTACAAATGGCTCAGCAAAGTGCTGCTGACCACAGCAAGCCTCTTGTCCGTATTTTTACTGATTCAAGGGTCGTTGCTAACAAGCTAGTGCTTTGGCTGGGCCAGTGGCAGCAGGACGATTTTCACATTCAGGGCCATCCCATTTGGGGTCCCCCAGTTTGGAGGTACACCACCCAGGTACCAGTCACAATTGAGGTCACTCATGTTGCATCACATACAGAACTGTCTTTAACTGCAAGATGGATGCTCTTGACCAAATCCAGGTCACCAGCCTTTCAGGGCTCTCAACCACTGACTCTTTACCAACAGCTCTGCAGGCTCCACCCACTGCCACGAAACCACAGCCTCCCCCACCAATCAGTCCTCACTCGGCTCCACCAATCTGGCCTCCCTTACTCACCACTTCCATATTCCTTATTCCCTGGCAGAATGGTCCCATATCTCTTAGGGTTATAGGGAGACGCTGCCATCTGGGCTTTGGGGAAGGGGTGTTTGGCTTACGGCAGCCCTTTTAAAACACATTGTTTGAACTGCAAATTATGCTCCCAAACCAAACTCTGGAAACTGTCCCACCAGGCTTATGGTTCCACAAGGAAACCACCCTTTTAGCCCTTTGATTTCACAGCGCTACTTCCTCTGTCAGCAGGTACTATGGACTTCACTATTATTACGTGTGGATACTTTTATCAGCTTACTGCTTGCTACACCCACCAGGTAATCTCTTTCTTTTCCAAGTGTATCCTTCCCCCATTTGGCCTTCCTTACATCACTGACTCAGACAAAGCATCTCATTTTACCCACATAACACACCACTGGGCTCTCCAACAGAGCATCCAATGGAACTTTCATCTCCCATCAGCCACAGGGCTCTGGTATTACTGATCGCCATTATGGTCTTAAAAAATCCTTGCTCCTGGGCTTCCCTGGTGGCGCAGTGGTTGAGAATCCGCCTGCCGATGCAGGAGACACGGGTTCGTGCCCCGGTCCGGGAAGATCCCACATGCCGCGGAGCAACTAAGTCCGTGAGCCATGGCCGCTAGGCCTGCGCGTCCGGAGCCTGTGCTCCGCAAAGGGAGAGGCCACAACAGTGAGAGGCCCGCATACCGCAAAAAAAAAAAAAAAAAAAAAAATCCTTGCTCCTTAAGTTACCGGGTGGTAAATGTACTTCTAAATGGACTTCTTTGTTGCCAGAGGCACTTACCACTTTAAACTCCAGGCCATATGGCCACCACTCTCCTCTTACCAACTAAGCTCACCTGGCCACGCTGCCTATGATCATTATCACGGGGGTATCTGGTGCCTTCATCTTACAGGACGATATTATTTACATTTTTCCCAATATATATTTTCCCCTTACAGATTTAAAATGTCAATCATCTCACCTTCCAATATTCATTGTCAACCCCCTGGCCCATTAGAAGAACACAGACCCATCATGCTGCTGCTGGACCACACTTACCTGCTTGATTCCAATGTATAGTGGCTTTAGTGGATGGCTCATTTCTCCTCACCATACCTCCCCACAGGAAGTGGAAATGATTGTACCTGGACCCACTGAGAAACAGTATGGATCTCTAACAGAGGGTAAGAGGCACTCAGGCTGGCAGTCATCAGCAACATTAGAAGGAGACAGTGTGGCGATACAATGACAACACTTTGCCCAACCCCACTTTGGAGGAGGCCACCAATGAGCTAGTGACCCACTAGGGCCCCATAATAAGTCTTCAGTGGGCAAGCAAAAAACTATAAAATACAAATGCTCGCGGCTGCTGGCCTTACCCTGTGATTTTTATACCATCTGGGTCATAGAGCTTCTCCTCCACCCTAGAAAGGCAACACCAGAAAGCTGCTGGAATAATTGCATCCCAGGACGGGGGTGAGAGTGGTGTTGAAAGTCAGATCTAGAGGGGCTGCACCCAAAACGCCACCAGTGTGGACACTAGCCAGCTGATTCAAGCCCTCTGTCTTAAGTGGGACCAACAGTATAAAGGTTTAAAGGCCACCAGCCCTGCCCAAATGGTCAAAGACATCCTAACCTCTGGCCATTACATTGCCCTAATTTCAACCCTAATTGACTGACAGGCTTATGCAGTTCAGACCCGCCTCTGGTACTACAGGACCAAACATTAAATTATTGGGAGCACATAATTGGATTTTCTTTAAACCAAGGCTATACATGTGCCTCCAATCTTTACTATTTGTGGATGGAAACCTCCTATGCTTCAGAGGGGAACAGTGCCCAATCATTTGCGAGGTGAGCCCCAGAGGAACCTCCAAAACTTACTAAAAATCTTTGAAACCAGTAAATGCTCCTGACGGTGCAAGCAAACCTTAATCAGGACATTTGACATCTATGTGACCCTGTTAGACCCCTTGGCCCCTCAGTTCCTCTCCCGGATAGCTCCCTCCACCTGTGCAAACCCTGGAGCTGAACATGCCCCAGGCCAAGATGTCACGTGATACTGCCTCATCCTGAATGCTGCCTCTACAACTTTCCACGGTAGCAGCCACAACACCAAGGAAGACACAGCAGTGATGATGGCGAGCACTCCCCAGGACTTGCTTGTTTATCTAAATTCCCTGCTGATGACCCCCTTGGGTAGCATTTTGCAGAATTACTGTGGTTACCTCAGAGCCCCCTTGCTTACTCCAATGCTTGCTGCTCTAGTGTGAGGGGATACCTGGACTGCCAAGCTGCTCTCTGCTGCGCCTCTGAGCTGTGGAAGGCCAAACTATGTGCCAAGTACACAACCTTACAGGGGTCTCTTTAAACACTTCACTTAGCTGCTTGCGGGCACACCCATTAGACTGGCCCACACTATGTGTCCTACTGGGAGTTAGTGAATTTAATTACTGTCGGAAGGACCCCTCCTCAGTTGCAGATGCTGCCACGACCACGGCATCCCCCCCAAACCCTCCAGGATCACAGCTGCAGCGTCACCTCCCTCCACCACCCTGGGGGGATGCTTCCCACCATTACAACTCATGCCTCCACAATCCTCTTACTTAAGCTCTCCACCAGCATGAGTCTTTTTATACAACAGGCAGAAATCAGAGCTAATGCTGGGGGCACCTGTAAATGGTGGCAGTTTACTGGGCTCAATAAAGAGTCAGTGGGCTACCCAGCTGCTTTATTGACCTTGCCCCCCTGTGCACAACAGAAGGCACCCATGTGTCCCTCGCCTGGCCACTCTCTGGTGCTCAACTGCTCCTATGCAGGATACTCTGCAATACAGGATGTGGCACCCAGCATGAGCTCCCACGTTCTTGGACCATGCAGCCCAGCCATCGAGGGGGTACCCCAACTTAGTTCAGTTTTTCTGATCAAGCAGCTGGTGTCCACTGTGGGTCCAGTGCCCAAGGGCCCTCACATGTACGTGTTTCTCTATACGTGCACTTCTTCCTCCCTCGATCTCCAATGTATGTGCCTCCTTTCCGGCCCCTGGGGAGTGCTGTCTGTTCAGACCAATGTACTTCAATCTCCCAGGGACTACCCTTATAAATCACTGATCAGGAACCCCATTGGGCTGTTATACGGAAGCACAGCCTTAATGCAACAACAACATGATTCTTTAGCACAGATAGTTTGGGATAACCAGTTAGCTCCAGATAACTTACTGGGCCAGGAAGGAGGTGTATGCATTGTAAAGGGCACCACCTGCTGCATGTATATCAATAATTCTGCACAAATTCAGACAAATTTACAAAGGATGACTCAACAGGTACAAGTATTCCATAATCTCACCCAAGTTTTTAATCAAATATCTACCTTAACCCTCCTCCAAGGGCTTTTATTTACTTTCTTGGGTGGACCCCAACCAATGGTGAGATGGTTATGGACAGGATTTCAAACTGCTGTTTGCCTACTGATAATGTTGATTGCCATTTTTGCTTTGCTTAAATGTTTCGTGTTCTGGGTGACCAAAACCCTGCCGGTGGCTTTTAATATTTCCATTGTCCAGACAGTCTATGATTTTCCCTAAAGATGAATGCCTAGGCATCATGGGGTCAATTGTGATGAGAAAAACAACTTTTAAGAAAAACAACTTTCAAGAAAAAAACTTTTGTTTTTCTGAGGTGCTGCCTAGGTATGTTACAGTATGATAACCCTTTTCACACCCAGAGTCTGGATATTTAGATAAGGACTTGAGTTTAGGATGCCCACCATAAGTTCCTGCTTTACCCTTCCTGGGGCTCCTTTTAAAATAACCACTTAGAATTAAGGCCTGAAAAAAGTTAGTGACCTCTGCCCCAGCCACCTTATAAGCAATAGATGCTTGCTACCCTTCTCTCTGTAGCTCCTGCTCTCTTGTGACCTGCGATGGAGGACTGCCCTTCCATTACTCATTATAAGCCCTCACTTCTAGGATCTGTAAGTTGTAAATCTTGTGACTCTACTTCCTTCCTGTGGGTTTACGGTATTGAAACTGTGTCTTCACTCAAAACCACCCTGTGGGTTTCACTGCCCCAAAGTGGGAGTTCAGATGCTGAGGGAGCTCCCTGCTGTCCCTGTTCAGGTGGCTTATGCCTCCTCATGCAGCAGGTTATAATCTGCATATTCTTAATTCAATACACCGGCTCCAGCTTAGCATACCATACAATTTGGGGAAAGTCGGGGCTAGGAAAAGATAGGGTATCTCTGCAGCTGCAACCTCCATTTATTTCACAAATCATATGCTGCTACCAAACTAAATGGTATAGGGGTATGGTAAGAAGATGTGGAGGAGTAGACAGAAATAAAATTTATGACCAGCGTTTTTGATTCAAATGCCAAACTTAGTCTATTATAAATTATCTGAAGACTCACAATTATGAAATGTATATTTCTATATTATTAATATGGTGAGGGGCAGAAAAAGCAGAATCAGATAGTCTAATTTCAGTAGAACAGTCTATGTTGCTTGGTAATTTTTTCAATTTGTCCCCAATGAGTTCTCTTGTGCATGAACTCCTTATGGTTGAGTTCCTAAACTTTTACCACTCTGCTTTAAAGTCCATATCCCAAATCTCAATACATTAAAAATAAATTCCTCTAGGTGAGACCTTCCTCAATTTCCCTTCCCACTGCTTTAACAATTATAGCTTTATTCATCTTTACTTATTCCCTATCATAAGGGAAGTACTCTGTCCGTTCTCCCTGTAGTTCTATGCTACCCTGGGCCACAGGTCCTATCCTCTCAACTCCCCTGGCAATTGTTTATTAGTTAGGTTCTTTCTTTGAAATTGTCTCCTTTATCTCTTCCTCAACCACAATCATCACTTACATTTTCCTCTACAATTTGGTTATACCCCAATCTATGCCCACTGATGTAATCTCTTATCATGTAGCCAGATAGATTTCCAACTGCCTACCAGACAAATCCATGTTCTCACTCTTTTTTTTTTTTTTTTTTTTTGTGGTACGTGGGCCTCTCACTGTTGTGGCCTCTCCCGTTGCGGAGCAAGGCTCCGGATGCGCAGGCTCAGCGGCCATGGCTCACGGGCCCAGCCGCTCCACGGCATGTGGGATCTTCCCGGACCGGGGCACGAACCCGTGGTCCCCTGCATCGGCAGGCGGATTGTCAACCACTGCGCCACCAGGGAAGCCCCATGTTCTCACTCTTGACATGTCCTCCATGAAGTCATTATCTCTTCCAAAAATTCTCTGCTTCCCTTATGCTCATCTATTTAAATTCCAAAATAGAAGTCCATCCCTGTGCCTTTAATATTCTTCCTCCCAGTCTTCGTGTGTCTGGATCTTTCCTGTAATTCTCCTCTTTGCTTCAGTGAGACTTTCCTAATCACACCAACTGAAAACAGCTGCCCTGTTGCTCTGACACAGCATCCCGTGTTCATGATCTGCTGAGCACCTCCATCACTGGATAATGCCATTCATTTGTTTGTTCATGTGTTGTCTATTCCCTCCGCCTTAGAAAATAAGCTCCCAGGAAAGGATTCAATCTTATTAATTGCTGACACATTATAGGTGTTCAATAAATATTTATTAAATGAATTAATAAACAATGACATCCTGATTCCATTAGATATACAATCAGGAACCATATTTTGTTGATCCTACCTCAGAAACATTTTTCCCCTGCCTCTTTTAATTCAGATTCTTAGCATTTTTCCCCCAGACTACTTCAAATGGTCTGAGATTCCAGGGTCTCTTCACATAAAGCATCCTCTAAATTACTCTCAAAATCATAACTATTACAAAACAAGTGACCTGATCATGATACTTAGTTTTGCACATAAAAATCTCTACTGTCTTCTTATTGCTTAAAAGGTAAAATCCAATTTTTTTAGACAGGAATACAAAGCCTTCAAAATCTGGCCCACATTTTCCTCTTAGACCTGAATTCCTACCTTTTTCATCTATACCCTATATTCAGGCCATATAAAATTTCTAAATTTTCTCCAAACACGTCAGACCTTTTCATGACCCTTAGTTCTAGTATATGCTGTTCCCTCTACATAAAGCACTTTTCCTTCTTCACTGGAGAAATTATAACAATTTCTCTAAAAGCTAACCCCAATGTAGCCTCTTTTGTGACATTTTCCCCACATCTTTTTAGTAAAATTGGTTCTGTCCTCTGTGTTTTATTTTAGCACATACTACGTCACACTTCACATATATGTAGGCGGTATGCCTCCTGCTGGACTGACAATTCCTGCAGAGCAGGGAACATACTCTAACTATCACTGTATCCCTATAGCCTAGCACCCGTCTGCAACAGAGTTTGTTGAATACATGAATTTGTTAATTCAAACACATGAAAAACTAGAGCTATTTTCCTGGGAGTTTATTTTCTCAAAGGAAATCAAAATTGAGGCACAGAAGTATGATTCTAAAGGAAGAGAAAAGGAAGAAAAGGAAGAAAAAGTGGAATGTACTTCAGAAATAAAACACATCCTGAGTCCTGAGGCCGTTTTCATTGTGTTCTCTCTCTTTACGCTCCATTGTTCTTTTACACAAACAAACAAGCAAATACATAAATAAATATCAAAGCATTCACAGAGACCAAAAGGTATATAGGTGGCCTGCCTTATTGTTTCATTAGTTTGCACAGAAATATCAAATCAAATAAAATTAGAGTTAGAAAACATCTTTAGCAATCACCCAGTCCAAACTCTTCACTTTCCCAATGAGAAAAACTCTAAGTCAAATAGGCTTGAGTTGTTTAAAGTCACCCAGTTAATAAGTAGTATAACCTTAATTTGACTTTTCTAAAACAAAGATTAATGATCCCTTCATCACCTCATTTTTTTCTTTCAGACATTTGTTAGTTCCTAGAATTTAAAACACATTCTTATTCTTTCTGCCATTATTATTATTTCTACTGGTTCCAAACATACTCTACATGCTTAAATGCCATTTTCCGATATGTCACTATCCAAGAACATTTATGGGAGTAAATAGGAAGAGAGATACAAAATAAACCCAGTCATATACAAAATTTTGCTTAAGGAAGAATGTCAGAAGTTCAGCCATGTTATATGCACACAACAGGAGCCTATGGCACTTAAAGGCATGTAATTTAAAATCTCAATACCTTTTCCACAAAAGTACCTTATTTTCATTGTTATGTTTTGATGTGGATGACTATAGCAGACAAATGCCAGTATTCACAGCCCTAGTCCTAGTTTGTCCGAGAAAATTACGCCAAGTGTGCAGTGCCATCTGCTCCTGTAGCGATGCCATCCTTCCATTTTTCAGCACAGTGATAAACAACCCAACTGCAAGTCATTCTCTGAGCTCCATAAGCACCTCAGGGCAAGAGAGGGGAGGGGAGGTAGGCCCTCTATGTCACATCCAAAGTGATGCATATGAAACAGAAACAGACTGGCAGGTATACGGAACAAACTAGCGTGGGGAGAGGTGTAGGGGGAGGGACAAGATACCGGAATGAGATTAAGAGGTACAAACTACCATGTATAAAATAAATAAGACACAAGGATATATTGTACAGCACAAGGAATAAAGATAATATTTTATAATAACTTTAAATGGAGTATAATCTATGAAAATACTGAATCACAATCTTGTACAGCTGAAACTAACATAATATTGTAAATCAACTATACTTTTTTTTTTTTTTTTTTTTGCAGTACGGCTCCGCACACGCAGGCTCAGCGGCCATGGCTCACGGGCACAGCCGCTCCACGGCATGTGGGATCTTCCCAGACCGGGGCACGAACCCGTGTCCCCTGCATCGGCAGGCGGGCTCTCAACCACTGCGCCACCAAGGAAGCCCTCAACTATACTTTTTTTTTAAAGTGATGAACATGGTAGGGCAGGGGAAGGAAGAGGCAGTGAGTGAATGCTAAAAATGATGAATTGGAGGGCAGCCCTAGAAATACTAAAAGAGCCACAGGACAGAAAGATTCTCTCCTACTTTACAAGTGTCCTGGAAGTGGTGATGGTAGGGCAGAAGAGTGCTAGAGTACAGATGGGGGTGATGTTCATTTCAGAACATTTTAAAATCAACAAGCCTCATATCAACTTTTCCCATTTTCAATTGTTTTGTGACTCTGGTCACCTCAATAGTAAAGAAATGGTCAGAAAATAATATATAATTAGAAAATAAACTGGTAAATTTATATGGAATGGTGTAGTGTTAACAATTCATACAGGGCTCACATACCCTTTTCGGTAGACACAGAAGTGAGGTCATAGAACTCTGATCTCAACAAAATGATGTGAAGGATGAGAGAACTGCAAGTCTGGGAGTGATGATTATCTAACATTTAAATTGTTTCTGCAATGTCCCTACCTTTATATTGAGCTGCTTTCTGTTTGTCCACAATCAGTGATAGGAAACTCATTACCTTATTCTATCACACCAGGACCTTTCTATTTATATTCCAGACTTTACAGATCTTTTTCAGTATGTATCTGTCACATAGTCTCTTCATTTGTGAATATGTAAAGCAAATTGTTAAATGGTATCAATGTCATCCTCTAAGACACTAATAAGTAAGCTGAAGAATATTTAAGGAAGTTAACATGTCAAGAGATGCTTTGCTGATTTAAGAATGAAAATCCTATAAATATGACATAGAAAAACAAAATTATAGAGATATTTGGAGATTCTTTGGAGAAATTGTGGGAATAAAGTGTACAATGACATTTTGGAAAGGAAGAAGTTTTGGGACTAGGGTGAGTTTATGGTTGTACTCAAGGGAAAAAGTGTTTCTATGGATAAAAACCAGGAGGAAATATGGAACCGAATTTTGGCCTAGAAAGAAGGGTCTTTAGTTACTAATGCACATATCTACTCTTTGACTACTTAAAGTACAGGTGAATTATGTAGTTAAACTTAAGGTGACATACAAACCAACCAATGGGAATTTCTATCAGGACAATTTGACCCATCTCAGAGAGTTTAGTGTGATTTACTTATTCTTCCCTCAAATTATAATGAAACAGCCCATGTGCACCTAGAGACCTAAGGAACATGAGGGGTTGGAGTCCACGCAGAGTAGTAGAGAAATCACAGGAGAATTACAAAAAGAATGTTGACCTCAAGGACATATTCTTTAAAAGCGACACTATTAATCACCTGAATTGTGACAGTTACCAAACTCTGTGCCAGGTAATGTGTTAGGTTCTGAAGATACAAAGATAAAGCAGACGGATATCTTACGTCTAGAAAGAAGCTCATAGATTAGAAGGAGAGTTTGGGGTACACATAACTAATTCAGTTGGGAGCAGCGAAGAGTACCTACCTTCCGGGGGAAGTTAGAAATGGCTTCAGAAAGGAAACAGGATTTGAGCTTTCAGGCCTTTGAAGGATGAGTGGGGTTTCAATAGTTATAAATGGAGAAAAGGGCCCTTAAGCAGCTGTGATACATGGATAAGAGCCATGGGGCAAAATAAACTGTTTGGTCTATATCTTCCATTCTGCAAACATTAGCTTGACTTGGCAAAAGTCAGGCAAAGAAGACAGAGCTGTCTTTCATATCATGGCCAACCTGCTCAATTTTCAGGCCAGTCTTTTGATCTCGAGCTCTCCTCTACCCTGCCCTGCTCACACCTCATCAGGATTGCTTGAGTAAGAAGCCAGGCCAAAGTTGCCTGTGTACGTATGAAAGGCTGGAATTGTTCTTCAGGATGATACAATCCCCATTAGAAGTCTTTAAAAGACTAAAGTTCAATAAGCCTTTGGACACTGAGAGAATCAGGGGATCTGTAGGGGATCTGTTGACCTAAGGTATGTCCAAAGTAATATACCTTGACTTCAGGATTCATGAGTCATCAAGTCTCTTATCTGATATTATTTTTGCTTTGGTGTGTGGATGACACAGAAAGTTTTCTGTCTAATTCTGGGAGACAGATGCTCAGAACACTCAGTGCTTCTGGAAACTAGTAGAAGTTCCTTTAATGTCTAGTCTTCTGGGCACTGCACACCCACGAGACTCCCAGAAAACACAGCTCTAACAAGACCCTTTAGATCATACTTAGCCAAAGTTATGGACATGTATACTACTCTGTGGCATAAATTTAGTAGTATTATTATAGCTTTACTGATGATAATATCATACTTTCAACAACCCCTGCCATTAAAATGATCATTTATAATTTACGAAGTATGTCTAAGTGCATTATCTCACTTAAGTCTCCCATGAGCCCTAAGATGAGAATTATTATGAACCCCATTTTACAAACAAGTAGGCCGAGATCCAGAGGAATAACTGACTTGCCCTGGATCACTTAGCTATTTGGTAACCGTGCCACAAGAAACTAAAAACCAAACAAAAAAAAAATGAATTAAAACCCACGAGATCTTCTTCTTCCAAACCCTATTCCTTTCATTGTCCCAGAATGACCTGTGCCACATAGAATCAAATTCAATAAAATGAGTGATAGGGTGCTTGGCAATGATACCCATGCTGTATTTCCTCCTCAATCTTAAGCAGAGATATCATGCTACTGTTATTTTGCTATGAATACTTGTTCCAAATGAGGGAACATCTACTTTGCTGCCTGAGACATGATGTCAAATCCAGAATACCAAGAGTTTCAGGAACATTCTATCAACTCTAAAAGAATGCAGTCTGCTATTGACTACACATTTGGTTATGCTTCCCTTATTAAAGATTTGGTTCCTTCACTCTGACTTCCATTCATTTTCAATTCAGCCTTCTCAAGAAAATATCCAAGAAAAAAACAGATCTGTATAGAGGTTAAACATAAATTATTACCAGCACTGGCACAGCCATTTCCTACCTTCTCTTTTGGATGCTCAAAGTTGTGATGAAACAGAAAAAAGGGAAAGCAAGAAAAGAAAAGAAGGAAAATAAAATATTGCTGTCAATGTCCCCACTTCTATATTAGAGGTGGGACAAAATATTTAAACAGATTATGGATGGCCAGCTCATTCTTCGGGTAGGATTCCTTCAAGGGACAGGAGGTTAGCTGTCCATGTGCTTACCTCCAACTTGTTCAAACCCCTCCTTGCGAAGACACTTTACCCCCTTTCAAACACATGTGGCCTCGAGCAACAGTTTCCATTTTTATAAAACATGTCCCTGCCTTTTACATGGATCAGCTGAAACAACAAACTATTAGAACAAATTATTGTTAATTTAAGGTAGAAACATCTGATTTGCACATCAATTTGACTTATGATTTCTCTGATGAAATCCTCATTCAAATTTTATAATCTCTCGAATCTAAAATTACCAATTCAGCCACAAAGTTTAGTTTTAATTTTTGAGGAGGGCATAGTTAGTACAAAAGGCAGAGAAGAGCAGGAGGCAACAAACACATGAATATCATGAGAACCTTTCTAACAACTGTGGATCATGGAGGTGGGGGGGGGGTGCAAAGCCACCCAGCAGGTGTTTTATCCATAAGGTCAATTACACAGAATTCAGGGGAATTCATTAGCAAAGGAGAAGTCGCAGATACAGATACAGGCAGGTGAGACGAGATAGTTCAAGTCTGGTGGGTCATTCCTTGCATCTCAAGACTGTAGAAGGCAGCTCCTTTAAAGAAACTGAACTAGGCAGGACAAAATGTTCAAGTAAGAATAGATAGCTGGCCCACTCCTCAGGAGTAATTCCTGTGAGGGGCAGGAGCTTAGGCTGAATGACATTTAAGAACAACAATTCCAGGGCTAAGATTCTATGAAAGATTTCAATTTGCAAATACCTTAATTTCATCTTATGGGAGCCTTGCTTTTTTTTTACCAAAATTCAGAGCTTATCACTTAAATCGTGTTGTACCTTTAAATTTAAATGGATGGCAAACAGCCTTACTTGTTAAGCCTTAAATCCACAAAGCTGAAAAACTTATTCTGCTTCTGATACATTTGACCAATAGTGACAAATCACCAGCTGTAGGCAGCCCAAGCGGCCAATGTTTATTAAATGTCTCACTCAACCCCAAACCTCATGAATTGTTTAACATACAAGAGAGACAAAAAGCCAGTATTTTTCCTTGTGTCAGCTCTTGTTAGGAGCATCTCTGCTCTGCTCCTCTCCCTGCTGGCTAGCAACAACATTAACATTCATTGTTCTTAAACACATGGGGGCTTTGGGAGCCTCTGTATATGCAGCCAATCCTGTGTCAAATGTCTACAAATGCGCACCCAGTCTATCAGCACAAAGAGGCAAATGTGAGGGCCACACTGACAGTATACATTTTTCGGAGGGGAGGGCAGTGGGCAGAAAGTTCCGCCACCGCCGGGGACAATTCAGATGTGTCAGAGAAAGAACCCCGTAATCTCACACCAAGAAGAAACCCTCATGAAATCAATACAGACAAAATGAGACTTTTTAAGTCACCCATTTAAAGTTAGCCACAAGGGACCTGCATTAGATAGCTGGTGACCTGCAAGACAGAGACTCTTATCCAGCCTCAGAAATACCTAAAGAATTTCCCCATTGTTGCTTTTTCCCCATGCTGCTTCCTTCCATATTTTGTGGGAAAAAATAGGAAGGCACACAGTCGGGTGGTAGGTGGTTCATTTGGAAAGTCTCTAGAGGCACTTGTAGAGTCTCTGTGCTTCTAAGCATCTAAATAATTTTAATAAGTAACTTGGATTTTTCTCTGAGGATAAAATATTTTAGCATTATAGATGTGAAAAATTCAAGGAAAACTTTACTGCAATAAGTGTCTACTTAACAGGCATTCAATGCTACTATTTCTATAAGTAGGTTTCAGCTGGCCTCACAAATGTCGCCATAAAGTTAACCTTAAAGGATATTTTTTTTTTTTTTTTACTTCTCTGTAACAGCCTCCTGTGATACTCATCATTAAGAATTAGGGGACAACTCAAGTGGATTGGAAACATAAATCCTGAGCAATAAAGACAGAGGTCTCTTTGGTCTATAATACTTGACCATATTAAAAAGGGACCCTAAACATTGAATAAGTCTCTTTCTAGAGTTCTTTGATCAATATGATCTTGAGCTAAACCAGCAGTCCCAGAGCTGTTCTGGATTTGGGGAGCACAGCACACGGCCTCGCTCTTCCCCTCCCCTTTTTTCCTAAAGGGAACACTAGGGATCTTCTTGTTATATCACTATTGCAAAGGGGTCTAAGAAATGGATACATTTTTCAAATTGAATAAATACAGAAATAAAACAGTTCACCATCTGCACATACCAACCAACCATATAACATAACTTGCAGTAATCAGAGGTCATCCATGGGAATACAGAAAACGGGAGGTGGTATTTTCCATTCATGACATCCAATCCCCAAAGATTTTCTGTGGTGATTGTAAACAGCAGCTAAACTCCTTAGAGAAACACATTTTTCCATAACACTGCATATATGTGGCTCATACAGCATGTTTTTATGACTACTATTTGTCTCTTATCTTTCATATATCTTTGCAGATGAAAATTCACAAAAACCCAAAATAAGGGAAAAAGAGAGTCCTAGATAATGGTAACAGTAATAAACCTTAATAATTCTCTCTTGCTTGTTCACATAGCTGAAGCTATGTGAACCTTCAGGAGGACTTATGCAGGTGATTTTTGCAAACATAGAAAATTTTCATTTTTGGTTCTACATTGGACATCAGCAGCTGTTGTGCTTCAGTGAACTCAGAAGTTTTAGATTAGCAAGAAAAAAAAAAAAAAAAAAACCTAGCAAAGCTAGAAATTTAAGAGTGGAGAACAATGCCAGGAAGGCAGAGTAAAATGTTATGATTCAAGCTACCATATGGGTCAGGATGATAGCTCTTCTCTCTCAAATTGGCCTGACAAGATCATTCTCATTCTCTAATCATCATAACATTTTACAAAATGCACATTTATTTTCAGACTCTCAACTTCTTCCCAATTTAAACACCATGTGCATCTTCCCATTACTTCCTTTCCCTACAATTCCATGATGATCCTCCATCCTCTAAAGTCCAGTGGCACTGACTGTGCACATCCTTCATGGGGGACATTTCATATAACCTGTAGTTTCTCTCTTAATACACCTTAATTATACATGGAATATTCCCTAAGGACCGAGACCATGATATATTATCTCTCGGTATCTCCAATTCCTGTACCATCCAACACAGAGAAAGAGGTAAAAAAATCACCTGTTGATGCTAAAAGTTTCTGTATCCATTTTATAACCAGCAGTCTGTCCATTACTTAGAGCTGGATTCAATACTTCTTATATTCATTCATGCAACAAATAGATTTATATAGAATTTCACTCACCACTGCCTACTTATCAGAAAAGGACAATGACATATTGTGGCCAGGGCAAGAATGAGAATGGAATAGACCATTAAAAACAAAGAAAAAGATTAAGAGAAGGCAGCCCAACGTGCCATGGTAAAAACAACTGTTACCTCCATCTCTGCCTCTCATGGGTAAACAAAACCAGTTCCTCTATTAACACCTTCAGCAATTCCATAGCATAATCCTGCTGGGACTCAAATTTTAAGCAAGTGCCATAACTTCATCAGTGCTAGAAGAAAGCCAGCCTGTGGCTTTACACAAATCTCTGACTATAATTTGTTTAGTGATTTGACTTGTTAGTTTCAATCTTTTTGGAAGAAGCTCTAACAGTTGGCACCACTTCCTGAGAAATTTCCCAGAATCCCAAAATTGCTCCATAATGTATTTTTCTACAAACCTTTCTCGATAAAAACTCATAATTTTGCCAAGAGTATTCACTTTTGCACTGGGTGTTGTCCAGTCTCTCAGACACACACCTCCCTTTCTGTTTCCCTGGGGAGAATTTCTGATAGGAAATTTACCCTCATGCTTTTTCAGATTGGAGGGGGCTCTTCATCAATTGCTGAATTGGACATCAGTAAAGCACCTTTCTCCTTGGCTCTTTGGTCTTAATGTGTCTTTCTTTATATCAATACAATACTTCTATGTGAAACTGTATTTTCTCTCTGTTTCCATCTAATTTTAAAGAACAGCTTTATTCTAGATTTTTAGAGGCATGACCCTCCTCCTCTTCTTGATCCACCCACAATCACTGGTGGTGATGTTTGTTTCAATAACGTACTTATGTACTAACATGACAATTATAGAACTGGAATGAAAAAAAGAGAACTGAGTGCACTAGATTTTCAAATAAAATCTAAAAGTGTAATTATACTTTAGCACATAAGTTAAGAAAAGGAAGACTGGCCAGAGAGGTGCAAAAGAATACAAGAGAGAGAAAAGGTAGGATGCTTTAAACATGAATTTATTGACGAGATTGCTACAGGGTAAAAGTCTTTAGTTGGAGCAGACACAGTGTGGGAGCACACATGCTAGAACAGTTTGGTTATGTGCTGAAAGTCTTTATCAACAGCCACTTTGAAATATGTATATTTATAGACAAAGAGAACCATAAAAATTGCATATGGTCTTCTGACCACTTGAGCACTTAACTTCAAATAGAGAAGAGAAGTGGAAGCAAATTTAATCTTTATTTCCCCATTTTTTAATACTTTGGTGGCACAATATTACACCTACTGTTACAACTTGCTACTCTTAGTTAAATCCCTGAAGGCCATGCTCTGAGATTCCTAAGACTAGAAGCTGAAGGATGCTATAAGGGGAAGGGTTGAGCTTCCATGACAATTGAAGAGAAGTTCCTCTAGGAATCCAAATCAGCTTGCACTTTAGTGGGAAAATACATGCTTTCAGGGAAAAAGAAGAGATTTGTATTACCAGCATAACCTAGGGGTGAAACCATACTTAAACAGGAGGTGCTGTTTGAGAGGTTTGTGTATTTATTTAATTTATTTTTTTGGTGACATATTGAATCATAATGGAAACAGTCAGACACCAATGGGTTGCTTATATTGTGACCATTTTCCTTCTTTCCTGGTTTTCCTTTTTTTTGCTGGTGCTTCCCTGTTTATCCGATCTAATGCAATAAAATGCATAATTAATTTCTAAACGCCTCTGTTGAGCAGTGCAATTTGTCAAGTCGAGTTCTTAATAGAATTAAGCTTTTTATCAGCGATTAGCAAAAGAAGGTAAAAAAAAAAATTAATTACGGAATTGTATGCCTCCCTGGTTCAAAGCCAGGTTTCGGATTAAAGGTTCAATAAAGGTTTCTTGACACATTATAAAACATTTAGCAAAAGCTGCTTTCCTCTAGTGCATTTAGAACCTGTCTCTGTACAAAACCAACCAGCAAGGAAAGAGCATTTGTGTAGACCTTTGTGCACACCAGAGTGGGAAGACAGAAAATCACCTACACAACCTACTGAATAGGATAAGATATTTGCAAATCCCATATGCAATAAGGCTTTAATATCTAAAATACATAAAGAACTCATACAACTCAACAACAACAACAACAAAACAACCTGCCCAATTAAAAAAATGGGCAGAGGATCTGAACAGACATTTTTCCAAAAAAGACAAAAAGATGGCCAACAGGCACATGAAATCAAAGATGTTCAACATCACAAATTACTAGGGAAATGCAAATTGAAACCACAATGAGATATCACCTCATACCTGTTAGAATGGCTATCATAAAAAAGACAAGTTTTGGAGAGCATGTGGCGAAAAGAGAATCCTCATATACTGTTGGCTGGAATGAAATTGGTGTAGCCACTATGGAAGCAATATGGAGATTTCTCAAGAAATTAAGAATAGAACTACCATGCGATCCAACAATTATACCTCTGAGTACTTATCTAAAGAATTTGAAAATAAAGATTTGAAAAGTCATGTGCACCCCTATGTTCACTGCAATATTATTTAAAATAGCCAAGACACGACAACAACCTAAGTGTCCATCAATGGCTAAATGGATAAAGAATATGTGATATACATATACACACAATGGAATACTGTTGAGACATTAAAAGAAGAATGAAATTGTGTTATTTGCAACCACCCAGATGGACCTTGAAGATATTATGTTAAGTTAAATAAGTCAGACAGAGAAGAACAGACACCATATTATTTCATTCATATGTAGAATCTAAAAATAAAACAAATGAACAAAAAGAACAAAACAAAAACAAACTCATAGATACAGAGAACAGACTGGTTACCAGAGGGGAAGGGATGTGAGAGGTGGAAAAAACTGGGTGAAGTAGCCAATTGTATGGTGATGAATGGCAACTAGATCTTTAGTGGTAACTATTTTGTAGTGTATACAGATGATAAATTATTATGTTGTTATATATCAATTTTTACCTCAATAAAAAAAATCACTTTTACAAAATACTAAGGAAAACACTGGTTTCCCTCGTACTGCTCAAGAGAATGGACAAGCTATTCCTTTACAGGTGTAAAGATCAAAAATCTTTAATTTTTGATAACGTGATTTGCAGCTTGAGTAGAGTTGAAGAATTGGTTGGAGCGTGTAACAGAACAGTGCATTGATGACATGATCAATATAATATGCCTTCACTTGTAATTATATACCACATACCCACAAAGGTTATTATGTAAATGGTTAAAAGTGAAGAGTTGAAAGACAATACAAAATATCTCACCATCTCTAAATCTCTAGTATAGTTTATCCACTTCTCCTATGCTTGGTACTCTCTTGTCTCCCCTGTGTCCTTGTCACTTCATTTTCCTATAAAGCCAAATAATTCAGTCCATTTCATCCTCTCACTTTCTCCAGTCCAAACGAGAAGTACGGAGAGAAAGGATAAATCTGATGGGTTAAACCCTGACATCCATTGAGTCACGTTTTATGAGTGGCACAAGTTACTGTTCCCCAGTAGCAGGAAACAAGCCCCATTTTACCTGGATTCAACTACCTGTACTCAGGGGTCAGCAAGCATTTCTTACTTGCTCTTCCACATCTGGGGCTACCATGCTTGGGCTGTCGGCTTCCAAATCACACCCTGGGGGCACTTTGGGGCACGGCCAGGGCATGATTTCCATAGGAAAGTTTGTGCTCTTCAAAGAAGGCACACTCATTGTGTAGATCCCCAGTTTGAAGTTTAGGATGGGGATGGGAGGTCAGAGGCTGCCCTCCAGCCTCAGAGTTAAGTCACATTCTCTACTCCCTTTTATAGCAGAGAGGCAAGCACTGGAGTTACAGGGAAGTTTTACAGACTAATTAAATGGGCACACATTTATAAATGGGGTATGTGCAATCTGTGCATATATATACCATCCCTCAGAAAGCTGGGAGGACAAGGAGTGAGTGGCAGGCACCAAACACACAATACATAAGGCATTCTTCTATCATGGGCTCTCTTAGTTCAGGCTGCTACAAGAAAAATACCAGACTGGCTTAAACAACAAACATCTATTTCTCACAATTCTGGAGACTGGGAAGTCCGAGATCAAGGCACCAGCAGATTTAGAGTCTGGTGAGAGCCCACTTCCTGGTTCATAGATGGTAATCTTCTCCCTGTGTCCTTACATAACAGAAAGGTTGAGAGAGCTCTCTGAGGCCTCTTTCTTATAAGGGCACTAATCTCATTCATGAAGCTTCCATCCCTATGAACTAATCACTTCCCCAAAGCCCTACCTCCTAATACCATCATTTTGGGGCTTAGGATGACAACTTATAAATTAGGAAGGGAGTAGTAATACAATTCAGTCCATAACAAATGTCTACTCTTTTCTTCTGTTTTCTTTGTCCTCTTCCTTTCCTTTTATTCTCTTCTGTATTTTCTGCCTTCCAACATTCTTTGGATAATTTCTTGAGTACACAGCAGGACTCAAATTGGAAGAAGCATCCTGAGTAGCACAGTATGACTATTTTATATAACAAATTTGGATTCTATGAAACAATGGTGTTATTTTACTTTCTTATATAAATGATAGATTTGTTCTAGATAATTGCTGCTAATTATAAAATAAACAACAATAATAACAAAACAACACAGAATCAGCTTAGGTATCTGGTTGAGAATTGTAATGAGCAATGTGATTTTCTCGTTGGTTGAGTTTGAGCTCCATGAACTGTGGGGACATTTTTAGTCTTGCTTATTATCACTGTAACCTCATTACCTAGAATTTCTGATTCATGGTAGATTCTTCATAAATATTAGTTAAATCGATGAATAGTTAAGTGAGTGTTATTCTTCGTGTCTTTTTCTTATTTCAACTCTTCTATGGAAATTTTTTAAAAAGTATTTCTTTGCTTACTTCCTTAGTAAACATGGAGACATACTTTGACTTTCCTTCATGACTCAGAATTTTGCAGTGCCTAATTAAGTATGAGTAATATTAATTAGCACAATTAATAACCTGACAATTATCAGGTAAAATGGGAGGAATTAAAATGGATCCTCATTGACCCTAACTTGTCAGCCTGCTTGCTTTTTGACTGATTCTTTGATCCCAGCTTGTTTTCTTATACTTTATCTTATTCTCATAAAAGAATGAAGAATGTGCAATTCTATGACCTCCTGAACTAGATTTAACACAGTTGCCTTTCTACAAAATTACTGAGTAAATCTAAGGATAAATCTATCTTCTCCCAAATTGTTTTCCAACCCTCATTATAATCTTCCTTACAATTTGTATGTCTCCTTTGAATTTTCAGTAGCTTTAAAGTATTTTTTATTAGCTAAGCATCAACAGTAACTTAGTTAAATATGAAAGCTTTTCTCTACTTTATTTTTTAATTGAGTAAAAGTCTTCTTCATTTAAAAAAATTAGTATATTTGAGAATCTTAATCTTTAAAGTACTAAAAATTGTCAGGGACTATTTTTTTCCAAGCTTTTCTTTTTTATTAAAATTCAGTAGAATTCTAGAAGAAAACAACATTGTAAAAAACCTTATACTATAATTAGGTGATGGAAATCTCTTTTATAGAAATGTATCATATTCTAAGTAATACGCAGGCCCATAGTTTGAATTAAGAAAGCAACAGTCGCAATAGGAAAAATGATAAGAAAATATTATCACACTCTGCTTTCAGAAGCTCTGCTTCTGAAAGTGAGCACAAGTGCCTAACAGTAAAATTCTTATAATTTTCAGCTGAGCATATGCTGCCACAGTGGTCCCTTTGCATTATTATACAGTGATTGCATGTATAACAGTGCAAAGGGACCACCCAATAGAAAAAAGAGAAAAAGAGAATGACATTTATGCATAAATTTGTACTTTATTAGCAAATGGTTTATGTGTAACACCCTTGAAAACTATTGTACTGATTTTTTCATCAATAAAAATTTTGTTGTTTTTTTTTTAAACTCACACATAAATGTAGTTGTCTTGTCTTTATTTAACCTAAGCTGTAGATGTTTAAATTTGGCTTGACCCTACATGAGGATTGTCTTTTTTTTTAACCAAAACGTATCAGTTCCTTAGTGCTCCAACACTGTTCAGCATATTTAGTAATCAGGACAACAGAAATTTGAAATTCTGCAAAATTGTGCAGTTGCTAAGCATTCAGCTGGTAAATTTTCACAACACACATTTAGCTATCCAATAACTTGTCAATCTTAAAATGCCAGTGCTATCTTACCAGCCATGCACATGCCTTGATCAATTGTATTTACTCAAAAATATTTATTTTAGCTTATTCATGACACATTGGTCCACAAAGAGCAGTTAAAAACACTCAAGTAAAATATGGTTTGTATGTTCTAATATTGTTCTGTGAGTAAAAGACAGTATGCAATAGTTTTAATTGTCCCAAATGGTAAAGAATTTAGATTGGCTCATTTTCACTCCTGACAGTCTACACTATAAAAGAAAATTGGAAAATGCTGTCCAAGCTTTTTCTTATGTTCATTGTTCCTTAAAATTATACATGTATTTTCCTATTTTAAGGCTTATAACACTTTGATGGACTACTTTTCTATCTTTCACAACTAGAAGCCAATATGACAGTGATGTGCATGGAACTAGTCTTTAATTGAGAAAGCACTGCATCAATATGTGTAGTTGTGGTGCTGGTGGGATGGGCAGTGATATGCAATTATGTGGTCATGTCACTTGCAGTAATCGCTTATCTTCCAGTGGTTGAGTGTATAGGTGACTGGGAAATTCTTTGGTAACAAATACCCTCAGATATTAAAGAGTGTTTGATTCACCTATTCTTCACTCCTTCCCAGCTTATCCAACTACTAGCCTTTTCCTCTACAATATCAATGCTATGTGCTCTATCCTTTTTCTCATTTTGCTTCATCTCACAATAAAACCTTTTTTATCTGTAGTTTTTCTCCTCAGTTTTCTACCTGCAACTTCCCAGGTACAGACTGGTGCTTGAGAGGTTATATTTTCAAGCGTAAGTGTTTGCTTCACAAACAGGTTCACATCTCTGGTTTGCATTCAGGAAGATGTTCTCAGGTGATTGATGGAATGACCAAGGAAAAGGATGCTAAACTTTCCTTCCTTCTAGTCCTTTCAGTAAAGATCCTTCTTTACATGTAAGGCACTTTTAACTTTCCCAAGGGCTTACACAAACACCCTTTATTTCATTTGATATTTACTGAGACCACCTAGTGGTAGGTAGGACTCTAACCTCTAGGCGTCTCCCTCCTATCCAGTAATGCACAGATTTAAAACAATAATAATTAAAGAACATGACTTCAACATATACATATTTGTTTTCAAATAATATACAAAAGTGCTTTACTAATATATTATAAACCATACTAATACATTATAATATGAAATATATAAAAATAGCAATAAAAATGAGATAAAAAATATAGAATTTCTAATCATTTCTTCAAGACCTCAGTGCATACTCTTGGGACCACTGAGACCACTTCATGATCTGCCAGGCCATTAGCAACTGCATTTGGACACTTAGAGGGAGCAGTGATCACCTGGGGGAGTCTCCTGGGAGGGGGTGGGGTGTAACATTTGAGATGCAACAGTGGCACAGCCCTTAGGTTCCTAACTCTGTTCCCACTTTCTCTGCCCTGTGTCAGATGAACATTTGTGAGGCTTAGCGCAGTGGAAGCCAACTATGTGCATCTGTGCCTTGAGGAGGGCGAACCTGGGCCCAAGGCCTAAAGTCCAAGGCAGCATTTCCTGCATGAGATTCAGCCTTTGGCGAAGTGCTTCTCCTTGAGTGTTTGCTGATGGGGGTAGAGGTGCAGGTAGAGATAAAGCATCACCTGGGGGAGGATGCAGCTGATTATTATTCTGGGCATGTGAAATAGCTTGTGCACAATTAACTTTTCTGAAGCATATTCCAGAGCTCTCAAATTATGTTTTGTGTGGTGTAATTCTATCCTATTACCCTTAGCCACATACACCTGGTATCACAGTATTGTAAATTATTCCTTTGCTTCTTTAGTGTTTACAACTTTTGATATAACACTTGTAGATAGTGATCATGCATATTCCATCCTAGTTATCACAGTGCAACTAGAGCTATTTTATTCTTCTAATCTTTCTTCATGTGTCCTAAAGTTCTTTAATCATTTTTGTTGTTGGTTTTTTCTTTCGTTTCCAGTTATCAGTATCTTTCTGATCCTGGGGCGCTCAGACTTAGAAGGACGATGCCAGATAGAGTCTCACCTTACTGTATAAATAGGAGCCATGGGCTATAGCTTTCCTGTTCTGTGATAGTGTTTGCCTGTTTATAAAGCCAGTGCTCTTATACATTTTTATTATCTTAACACCAGGTTGAATTATCAGCATGTCACCTTGCTATTTAGAAAGCTGTCATCTGATTCCCTCTTCTTCATGTCATCTTTCTACTTTGGCTCAGTCTTTCTCATAGCTTTGAATTCCATTTTCTTTCCAGTTTTGCTTTGCTCAGTATAGTGATCTGTGGTTTGCCTCATTTTCTGTTTAAAAAACAATTGCCTACCTAGGAAATTAGCATAGTGTTCTGCATCCAATCTTTCTAAAGATTAGGTTCTTCAGAAAAGTCTTAGCCTACTGTGAGCAGGTTTGCAGAATGTACTGATCTCGGAAATCTCCTTTCCAAAATGTGCTAACTTTGATTGGTCTCTTTGCCACTAGAATGTGCTGCTATTCTCCATTTGGGTATGTATATTTACATTCACATATTTTTCTAAATTAAAGGAAGAGAGGGTTGAGCAAATATTTTAATACTTTATATGGTCGATGTGTACAACAGAAGAATAATCTGAGAATGTAATAAATACTACATCACTTCTCTAATGATCCTAATGAATCCTCTTACCATTTTCTTATTATTTTTCTGACCCAAATTGAGTTAGAAATATGCACACTTTATTTGCTAATTTAGGTGTTTTTCACCCAAGTGTAAGGACTTGGGCTAAAAAAAAGACATTCCAGTATCTCCCACTTGCTATGCAAACAGAACCAATAATTACCACCTGTAGTTATGCCTTTCACTTGGTGATACTTGATTTTAACGATCAGGAAGTAGCAAGCATAAACTATAGATCCTACGCTGTGGCATGGGAAGATTTCAATCTTCTTCAGCCTCTAGATTTTAGGGGATAAGTGATAAAAATGCTGATAAATTTCCTTCCTGACTCCCTACTGAGGTCTTGAGTTCTCCCATAAATGCATCTTTTTGTGTTAATGTATTGGCCACTTTTGACTCATCAAAATGTTCAAGGTCCTGTCTGAGATACTGATTTGGGGCTAAAGGCATATGACTTTCTATTCACTCTGATATTCTCTGTGGGCACCAGATAGATGGTAGACACTTTTTGGTGCATGCAAAATAGAGCTACTAAAACTTGTTTAGACTATTGTATTAGAAAAGCTACCATGGCACAGAAAAGAAAGCAGTAAATTTCTGATCATAAATCACTTAGTACATCTTGCTAGGGGAGCAGGAAAAGAGTTTAAAAGGATAGCATGTGCTTAAGAGGATAGTAAGAAGGGAAAGGACATTTACCGGGGAAGCATAAAATCATCAAAATCAAAGAAAGCCACATAATTTCCAATTTTCTGTGCTTGGAATCCTCTTCTAGGTCCCTCATTAGGCAGGTGCAGGGATTGAGGGGTTCAGATACACTCATGGAAACTGATACGGCAAGTGCCCAGTGAGTAGAAAGCCCAATGATCTTGTTTTGAGGCTCCTAAAGCAATGGTTTGGTTAGGGAGATATTCTAGGGGTTGGGCTCCATCACTCCAAACATCCTCACTGGGGAAACTTGTCTGCTCACTAATGGCCAAAGAGAACACTGAGTAGAAGAGGGAGAAAAAAAAAATGTTAGTATAAGGCAGCTTGTTTAATTTATGAATGACAAAGATAACAAAAAATGTGATCAGGAAAGAGCTAGGAAGGCGATCATAATGAGCTATGTATGCTCTCAATTGCAGGAACTGATTATTCTACTATATAAGAGGATGGATATTTTTGTAGCCATATTTTTGGTAAGAAACTATATATTGAGTTTAAATAGTATCAATATTTTCAGCTTCACTTCAATAAAGTAAAGCATACTTCTATGTTGCATATATCAAAATTACAACAGTTTTTATATTGCTTCTCAGTAGATCAATGGTTTTATGTTTTTAAGTACAGGGATCTAGAAATGTTAGCTTGTGTTTATAAGACTCAATACAATTAATGACTTGATCCACTAACATCACTAATACTTATCTACATGGGAAAATATACTACTTTGTTGTATCTTTGACTTCTAAGGAATTATGGCAGCATGGTTTTGAGGCCAGGATTCTTACTGAAAGTGGAAGGGAGTCATCTGTGGCTTTTTTTTTTTTTTTTTTTGGCGGTATGCGGGCCTCTCACTGCTGTGGCCTCTCCCGTTGCGGAGCACAGGCTCCGGACGCGCAGGCCCGGCGGCCATGGCTCACGGGCTCAGCTGCTCCGGGGCATGTGGGATCTTCCCGGACCAGGGCACGAACCCGTGTCTCCTGCATCGGCAGGCGGATTCTCAACCACTGCGCCACCAGGGAAGCCCCTGTGGCTTCTTTAATCAGATAGGAATGGAGCACACTCAGCTGCTTGGGAGAATGAGAAACAAGTGTGAAGTGCAGATCAGTTCCAAGAGGCTCCCTCTGAAAACGATGGTGTGTTGCTACCAGGCATGATGGCAACGGAACATGTCTGCGTATCAGCCTGTACTTGGCTATTACCACCTGCCTGTCTTTAAAGGGAAGCGCCACCTTTTAATATTTAGTCATCTGCTAGTTTCGTAAACACCAATTAGATATACTAGCTCAGCAAATTAAAGTGGAAGATGCTCAGTATATTCTGCTGCCTCCCTGGTCTCTTCCTCTATATCCACTAGAACCCTAAAACTTCACTCTTCTGGGATGAAGAGATAAGAAAGTTCTTCCTCTGTTTTTCCTTCAGATTGTATTCTTAATCTGGATCTCAATCTGGACTTCATTTTGAGCCAAGATGGAGAGTTATCTGGAATTGTCCGCCTGCCAAAACTTGGGCAATTCTGAAATGGCCTTGTGATATTTCCCAAAAGGGGAAAGGGGGTGGCTTTCGAGACACTAAATCATAGCTCTAGTGCAGCCCCATTGAAGGCTGGCACAGTTCAGCCTCTGACGTCAGACTCTGGGAGGCTCACAGGAGCTAAGTGTTTCTGCTTTGCCGTGAATAACAAGGGATAAAGAAGAGTTAGAGAAAATGGACGTGAGGATGGGTAAACATTAAACTTATCAGCCCTATTCTATTTATTTTTAATCCACTCATTTCCCAGGTCTCTATTTTATTTTATTTTTTTATGGGTGGGGGAACTACACTTTTTTTATTTTATTTTATCCAAGTCCCTATTTTATAGTCATCTATTTCTCTGACAATCTCCAGTGATTTGACACCTGTTTCCTAACGTTCATGACTACATGTGCATTATTATATCTCTATATATTGCTTTTCAGTTGAAGGAGGTTCATTAGAGAGTAGGCTCTCATTTTAAACAGATTTATAATGTTGCACATACTTTACTGAAAACCATCTTTAGCATGAAAAAGTATCGGCTCAGGAGCACCAGAGGTGTCAATTTTTTTCCTTCCTGAGTAAGGGTCACCTACAGAAAAGCTGAAGTTTGTGTTGGAAATTTTTTTTTAATTGGGAATTTGGCACTTGTCTGTGCTAGTTATGACTTCCAAGAGATCACAGGACTGCATTACTATTAAGATTCAATGTGGAATTGCATTTGGTACTTTATATCATAACAGGTTTACATCTGTCTTTCTGATGATATGGTAAATTATCCACATAAAGAGGGCTCAGAGCCCTGCCATCTGCTTCTCCAACACAAGAAACACAACAGTTTATACTTTGCCAGAATATGGCTTTAGTTTATATGCCCTGCTGCTCTGGCCATGGTAATTGAAATAACTGTTCCAGGATGATGGAGCCCTTATGAGTGGAAATTTCTGCCCCCCAATGCCTTGCCTCACATCAATGGCATAAAAACTGTCCGGAGAAGTGGTACAGCATCTTTCTTGCAATCAATAGAGTAACTATCTTGGTTATTCTTTGGGGCTTACATACAGGCCTCCTCATATGAGTCTGTGCTGAACAAACAAGACCCCACTAAGGTTCCTTTGTCAGCTTGTGATTTTGGCAGTTGTTTTCTCCTTGTCCTCTTCCCCTGACCTCGGCTGGTGCTACAACATACGTTGTGCTCTCATATCAAAATCAAAAGCAATATATGTTCGTATCTTTGGTTTAAACTTCTTAAAGTTTTTCCCTTCAAATAACTGTCAGCATGAATGGGGAAAGGGAGGCTTCTGTCTGTTGAATTTTTTTAACATAGGGGAAGAATTTTATTTTCTCCTCTTGAGAGTTTGCTAGCTGTTTTCTCCAGGGTCACAACTACTAGAACATTATACTGAGCATTTAGCACCCCCTTCTACTGCTAGCCAATCTCTTGCCTCCCTTTTTTCCCCAGAGGGGAAAATGCAGAGAAATACTACTTAATTATCATACCACGTAACTAATTAAAAGCAGAATGTTTGTGTATGGTATGCTAATGAGCTATTAGAGATCCAGCATATTTTAGTGACAAGACACAGGTTCCTATTCTGCCCTTCACCTGGCTGTGGATTTCCAGTTGACAGTTAATGATGATGAGATGGGAATTTATTATGACGCTTGCAAGCCAAGAACTTTGAGAGAGGGGCAGAAAGGTCAGGCAACAGAATCACTCAGAGGAAGCAACACCCGAGCTGAAACCAAGAGACAGAAAAAAATCTGAGGATTTCATTTAGAGGAAACCATGGAATGTATAGAGCACACGGCAAAGGGTGTTCAATAAATGGGAAACATTCCCTATTATTTTCAGTGGCCCAGTGATGGAAAATGAACACATTAGAAGTGAGCTACTGACTAGTTACTTGTATGTGTGCCATGTGTCCAGATTTGAGTATATTAGTTTCGAAGTCCTCCAAAGACAGACTAAAAAGATTGGTATTTCATGCAGAGGTGAGGTCAGAGGCATGCAGAGAAGTGTACAGAGAGGAAAGAAAGGGGATACGTGGAGAGAGAGAAAATGGAAAGAATAAATATTTATAATTACTTTTGTCTGATTTGTGAGAAAAAGATTACAAATGGCAGAAGCAGGGATGTTAGCGAGAAGATAGCACTAATGCTAACATAGCCGCACTAATGCTAACAATAATAATAATCAACACTGGGCGTTCCTTTCCTGGAGGCAGGTGTCTGCTAAGCGCTTTAAAAGCATTATTTCACAGGTATCTCATCCTAGAGAGGACTATGATAAGATCAGTGTAGGGTTCAGAAGCAGAGTGTCTCTGACCACAATCTCTAAATAGAGATTCAAAACTAAGAACTTCTGCAGTACATCAAGGAGAATGGACTCCCACCGTGTACACTCAGCTGGAACGCAAGGCAGGTGCTGCATCTTTTAAGTGTCCGTATCCTCTGTGTCCAGAATATAACGGTACTCATTTAAGTGGACATAAACAATAGAATGTTAACAGTGTAAGTTAACTTTGAGGAGGTCCATCGCTTTTTGTTAACGAATAGTAATAAAGGTCAGAGAAGAAGAAATGGCTTTCATGCGTTGATGCTGGCGCCATCACGTATTTTGGATCTATTATTTAACCTCTATTAAGAAAAATGTATTTTGAAGCAACAGAATTAACATAGCAAGGAATTGTATTTTGCTGCGCCCCCAACGTTTGCCCAATGGTCCTGATGTGCTTCTGTTGCTGTTTCCCTTAAGTCAGGAAGAACTACTCCCTTTCTCCTTAAGTCTTCTTATCAACTGAAAGAAGAAACGAGGCAGTCAGAATTTACAGGGAAGTCCCTTACTTGCAAAAGGGAGAAGACACTATGCCAGGCCCATCTCTGTCCACCTGGGAACCCCAGAGTTAAGCTGGCAGAGACACTGTCACTAGAGCAGCAACTCCCTTAGTGAAGTGCTCATTAGGGGTAAGGAACCTCTGTTTTCCTGCTATCGTGTACACTTCAATAATAAAAATGCAATCTCTGTGTTCTCTTCAATATTTATTATTCTCTTCCCCCTCCATAAGAGAATATCTATATTATTGGCAATTAGTTCATCTGGAATCAAGACTCAGACATACAGAATGGACTTGAGGACACGGGGAGGGGGAAGGGTAAGCTGGGATGAAGTGAGAGAGAGGCATGGGCATATATACACTACCAAATGTAAAACAGATAGCTAGTGGGAAGCAGCCAAATAGCACAGGGAGATCAACTTCGTGCTTTGTGACCACCTAGAGGGATGGGATAGGGAGGGTGGGAGGGAGACTGCAAGAGGGAGGGCATATGGGGATATATGTATACGTAGAGCTGATTCACTTTGTTATACAGCAGAAACTAACACAACATTGTAATGCAATTATACTCCAATAAAGATGTTAAAAACAATAAAAATTAAAAAATTAAAACCTCCATTTTACAGCCTCCTTTGCAATTGGAGTGGCCCGTGAGATGTAAGTAAAAATCAATGGATAGAGCCTCCAGGACATTCTCTGAAGGAGAGATGGAAATGTAATGGCTGGACCTCCAAAAATGTCCTTAAACCTTGAGGATGGAAAACATACATTAAAGATGTCAAAGCCAAATGATAGGCCCAGGGCAGTTCTTATATAATTTCAGCCCTGGATATCTCTTCTAGACTATTTTACATTAAAGAAAACTAAAAGCCCTCATTTGTGTAAGCTGCTTTATTTGGGCTTTTTGTAATATGGAGCTAAATCTAACCCTAACTAATTCATCCTTTTTCTAGTCTCCTCTTACTATTCCTAGACTAATAAGAATGGCCATTTACAATTTTTCTTTGTGGTAGATAAGACACCACCACCTCTTGTTACTCTAGCTTAGAAAAGGGACTCCTTTTGGTAAGCAGAATAGTCATGTCGCCTACAAATGCGTCTCTTGCCTGGCTAATCAAAACTCCTTTTTCTTGCTATAATTAAAGACTAGGCATAAATCCATACCTTATCCTTCCTGTAAGGCATGACTTAATTTTTTTTCTTCTTTCATTCTTAACTATACCCGAGGAACTCGTGGGGGTAGATGGAGCTTTGGAAAGAAAAGACAACCAGCTTATTTATATGCTGTTATTGCCAGATGGGAGCCTGGAGGTTCATGGCACCTCATTAACATCCTTAGGGCCCTGCAATTCGTGGGGCTACCAGAAAGAAGCACTGCTTTTTGGAAACTTTAAGTGTAAAATTCCTGTTTTGGGTTGGACTTCAATATTTTGTGTGTGTTTCAAGATTTCTGAAGATTTTTCTTTTCTCTTTTCACTGTTTTTTTTTTCAATTTGTTCATTTTTGTTTTGTTTCTTTTGAACTTTACTTTTATAATTTTAGAAACTAAAGAAATATTATTCTTCTTTTGAAGGTTGAAGGACAGAGTTGATAAGAGGGTAGGGATTTCTGTGGAGTAAAGAAAAGGAATTAACTTTGGGGGGATTGAACAGTAAATGAAATGCCATCCAACCAGATGGAAGAATCTATGGAACAACAGATCTTTCAGTGGGCTGGATAGCCATGCTATCCCTGTTAGTGTATCCACATGAGTCACGATTTCCTTGTCTAGGTAGAAACTAGACAAGCCCTCCCACTGGATGGTCCCAACAGCTCAGGAAGCTGCTGTGTTGAGAAGGGCTCTACCCGTTCATTTTTCATCATTATCTCTGTCCATCTCTCCCATACACTAAACACAAGGTTCTTTCATGAATCTCTCAATTAAGCCTAAAAGGTAAAATGATGGAGGGGCAAGTACAAAATTTTAATAATGAGTGGCTATAAATTTCAACTTTGCCATATATGAGTTGTGTAATAATAAGCAAGATATGAAACCTCTGAAAACGCATTTCCTCATTTATACAATGTGAATTGCAACTTCTCTTATTAAATGTTAAATGAGATACACAACACACATATTATATACTTTGCCCACTTACAAATCACATTTGGACCTTTGGCATCCTATATACAACACTCAATACGTTGTTCAAAAATATTTATTGACACACAATGCCCAACAAATATTTGCTTAAATTTGAGTAATACATAATGATCTAATGAATAAATGTCCTAATGGCATTGCAATGAGTCCTGGCTGAAATTTATATGTGTAATGCCACTCTGTATTTAAGCTAACATTGATCTTACTCCATTGTGCAGCAACCCTAACAATAAGGTGACCATATGATCCAAACTAGGACACTTCTGAGAATGAAGGGAGACACTATTGATAATTACTTCAAAACAACTGATGTAAACTGAGACTGTCCTGGGCAAATAGGGACATATATATGATCACCTTCTTAAAAAGCACATGGCTTTTTGCTTGATCCCTTGATCAAGATCCCAAATGAATCTGTAGTTGTGAAAGTATGCACATGTTTGATTCTCTCAATGCTGAAGCCAAGAGAAGTCCCCAAACATTGTACAAGTATGCCTTACTCTGCACAATGGATTGCTTCCTGAACAACTCTGTTTATTGGGTTTTTAATAAATGAAAGTACATATACATTCCCATGAGCACTCTATAAAGAGTCTCAGTACTGAACCATTTTTAAAGTGATAAAATTCTAAAACCTGAATAATCAACCCTCCCATCGGGAACTCTGATATCCAATTTATTTGCTTATAAATTAAAGTTTGGTTTTTTTAGTTTTATATTGAGTTTTCCAAAGTATGACACACCTTTAGGTGAGAGTCTTGTATGAAACATGTCCTAATAATATGTGACTGTCAATTAGTCACCTAAAACACTTTTAGTCATACAAGACCGTTACTGTGATGAAAGTTGTCCCCTTAATGAGGTGATAGAAACAGTAGAGGACTGTCACTGAGCAATGTGAAAGGGCAATTTCCCTCTGAAATAGCACCCCATGTCCCTGGATGGCCACAGAATTAACATCCTTCTGTCCCGTGAAATTCAAGCAGGGTTCACTGCAATTGAGGTTGTAGAATTAGATGGACCACAAAGCTTCTTTATTGCATTTGAGATCTAGATTGTGATTATCTTAGCAGTTGAGTTTGTCCGAACTATTTCAGTTATACCAGAGGTGGGTCTGGTGCCATCAGCAGAGGCCTTGGCCCTTCAGTGGCCATCAAGGGCTAATTAAGAAGTGAAACATTGGTTAAGTTGCTCTCACTTAGGTCCAAGATAATGTATTCCTGGAAGCACCCGGGCACTGTAATCACTAGACCCTGTATAACTCTGACTTGATAAGGGAGTTTTAATGTGTAACATATGTTGGAGGGTTACAGAAAATCTTTCAGCTGTGATTTTTATGAGGGCTCCCAGTTTATCCGGTTGAGCTGCAAACACAGAATACCACTTTACAAAAGACATTAAGTAACACCTTAACATGTTAAACCCAGCCTTTTCATACCCATCCAAACACCCACTTGAACAGTTCCATATAACAAGCAGTAACAATACCAGAACTTAGAGTCAAGAAAATTTCAAGTGCAATCCAGGTTGCGTTAGTCACTAGCTCTGAGATCTAGACAAAGCCTGTTTACTTATCTGAACTAATTACTTCAAGTGTAAAATTAGAGGATTTGGGTCATATGTACTAAAGACTCCTTTCATAACTAACAATTTAGGAGTAATTCCTTGAAACCTCAAATAGATAGAAACCTAAGATGTTACAGGATGTTGTAATGATGTTCCATGGCCAAGAAAGGAATTCACTCAAGACTTAAGCAAATAAAAAACCAAATTCAGCCTTTCTGATGTGACACAGCTTATTTTCAGCGGGTAAAGATATCATGCTACTACTACCACAATATGTTTTTCAGTTTAAAAATTAATCTCTAATACATAACTTAACTCTACTCCTTATCTTACAGAAGAGGAAATAGACTCAAAGGAATTAAATATCTTCTCCAAGTTCGCTAGAATTTGAAATAGTCCAGATTTGCTTATTCCGAGTTAGTTTGCTTCATATTTTAGACTTCTTCAGGTGGAAAATAACAACAAAACTGGATTATGTTAATAAACAGTTGGCATTACGTGCTCTAGTATTTTTGAAGGAGAACATTCTACTTTGCCAACAGTAGGAAACGGAAACATTTTTCTTTAAACCTCCCATCTTATACCATAGAAGTACTTTTTGGACAGAGAATAAAATGCAATTTGCTAAAACAATAAAAAATATAAATTAATTTTAAAAATGCAATTTGCTAAGCAATAATGAGCCAACTTATAGTTAGTCTAAAAAAGAAGCTGGACTTTTATTACTGTTTTGTGGGAGGAGAAATCCAGTCGTGATACTGAAACTCATTCTTGGGCTCCTTTCTGCTTCAGAGAAGGACAGCTAGAAACTAAGGAGAGAAGTAAGAAAGTACAATGGAGTATTTTCCTATGTAGTCTATCTGAAATGAGTATGGGGGGGCAGGAAATGGACTGAGATTCAATGGTGAAAGGAAAAAAATAAAAAGCAGTGATGAGGTGGAGATTGCATTTTAGAAAAGCAAGTAGAGTGAAAAAGGAGATGATATAAAGATGAAAGGAGCTCCTAAAGCCCTTTATCTCTCTTTGTCTTTGCATTGACCACTTACTCACACATATGTCTTGTGATTCTATAAATCACAAACAAATAAACATGCATATAACAAAAACAAAGAGAGAAACCATATATGTGTTAATAACCCTCTGTCTAGTGATACATTTGTGCATGGACAGAGGCTTATCATGAGTTCCATTATATCATGGAAACAGAAGCCACTAATTAAGTATTCAGAGAAAGGCAAAAATAACACTAGAAAATAAAACCTAAAACCTACAACACCAAGACTTTGAACTGACAGTCTTTCACTGGGCAAGGTAAGTCCCATTGTTTGATACAAACACCATCTGGATTTGTCTTCTTGCATTTGTTGAATGATTATTCCCAAGGTAACTGTTGGATAATGGCCACAGGTAGTTCAGTATACCTCCTCAAGTCTATCATATCATGGTCTACTGGTTAATGAGGAGATGTATTTACTTGATGAAGAATTAACCTAATTTTTGTTGGCTTTCTATTTTGAAGCAAATCTTTTGAACTATATTGATGTTTTATGTTTCTCTTGGTCATGTTTTCTTGTTTCTTCTTTGTTTTGATTCAAAGACAATAGGAATAACTGTTCATCTCTGGTAGAGCCATTATTTTCTGCATGATTTTGTCCTCTACAGATGCAAGGCACATACATATAATGTCATCCTCTAGATGTAGGAATCTGTTCTAAATAGGTGGTAGAAAAGTTGATTAATATGAAAAAAAAAGTCTGGAAAATTTGGTTTGCTATTTAAATGGCTTAGCTATAATAAACTTTCTTTGTTGTTTGATTTTCTACTCTTTCATGGAAGCAGCACTTTGAGTATAAATAATGTCTCAAAATCAGGTAAATTATTTCTAGGACTTTATGACATGCTAATGAGTTCCCCTGGATTTCCTGAGTCTTTCTGATGTTATTAAGTGCTGTCATTCATTGTTTGAACACTACTTAGAATTGCACACTGTTCCCCAAAAGGTCATCGAAGCACTTAATTTTAGAAAGAGATAAGCAGGACAGAAGACGTTATCTGTATATCAGATGTGAGTTCATGTGTGACCTGCTACCCCAGCCAAACTGCTGTCCGTATCAATCCTACCTCCACCTCACCCTACCCTTGACTAACAGCACTGGATAAGGACTCCATGATTCCCCATGCTTATCCTGGCATCTAAACTGATGTGCTGCATAACCTCTGACCAGTCACAGATGGAAACCTATCCTCATGGTAAGGTAAAAAGGAAACCGAGAGAGAAGTAGAATAATCATATAAAATGTATTTGGGAGAGAGATAACCAGAACTCTTGTCTATAAAATAAAAATTATTAACTCCAAAAATTCTTTTGGGTTTGTAGTTTTAGCTCCAGATAGAAATTAATTACTGCTCTCTAGAGAAATTTATTTCAGAATGTGGAATTATGACTTTTTTATATTGAATTACATATATGTATAATGTGTTCTCTTTCTGTCTCTGTGTCTCTGTCTCTCTGATTCTGTGTGTGTGTCTGTCTGTCTGTCTGTCTGTCTGTCAGTCTGTCTCTCCAGAAGAGCCTGGACGACCACTTATCTCGGATCTGTAAAAGGTGTTTTACCATGGACTAGAGGAATAGCCCCAGATAACTAAGATTCTTTCTAAATTTAAGATTCTCCTCTGGCTCTTCTCTGTTATTTTCTATCTACTTCCTTTCTATTTTCTCACTAAACTTCACCTCTTCGTTGTGAATCATCTCAGAAGAGTTTTCCTGCTTGGTCTGCCTCACATTCAGTATATTATTTTCAAAATTTACATTTTCCCTTCTGACTGCCTTTTAACTTTGCTCTGAGTTTCCATACTTAGTCCATGTATTAGAATTTGAAAGACATATAGGTTATATTGGAATATGATTAAAAATAAGTTGTTACTGTACTGTGTAGTTTGTACTTCTGCTTCGTTTTTTTCATTATTATCTTGCTGCTCCTTTAACTAGGATTTAGGTAATGAAAGAATAAACAATTGTCAGGAGCTTTTAAGAACTGGGAATATAAAGGGAAGAATGTTAATAAAACTGATGCTTTTCTATGTATTAAATGCTCTCTGACTGAAATCTACACTATTGTTTTGTTTACTTTATAAGCATTTTTCTTATGCCTTTTTTATGCTTAAAAATATTGGTCTACATGAAATAAACTTCCTCGATCCATGTACTAGAATTTCAGTACTTAATTCAAAACATACGTACTGAACACTTACGAGGTGCTGAACAAATAGTTTTTTCTCATATCTCGAGCGCTTAAAACCATAGCCTATATGAGGTTAAAACTGATGAAACAGTGAAACAAAAGATATTTGTCACTAGAGTTGGCAAAGAAGTTCTTGTTTGCTTGTTAATTAACTTTTTGCTTGTTTTTACCATTTTCTAATTAAACGATTTTGACAGGAAAGTATGACATTTATTTGCATGCTGTAGTCCTTTTTCTTAGCATTAACAAATTAAATGTGCAAAATTCAGTTAACTCACCAGGTACCAACATTATATTGCTATCTATACTTATATCTATATCTATATATGAGTGTATTTCTATGATAAATAGGAATAGCATCAAGTAGTAGCATCCAAGAAATTGTTGCTCACAGTATAGGCTTTTCTTTTTGAACTGTTTAAAATATTTGTTGGCTGTTTTCTAAACATGATCACAAAGTAATTTTGGTTTCCTGTCTTCTTCTTCATAAAGTAACATCTGAAAAACGTCTATGTTTAACCACCTCGGTCATTTTTGTGGGAAAATCCAATGTGTGTCTGTAGGTGGGGGTTGGGAGAGGGCCTTACAAGTTAAAAAAATGTATTTATCTAACTAACTATTAAACATGACAATAGAAAACAAATCACAACAGGATGTTATTGCAATTTCTATTTTTTTAGCCTTATTTTTTAAGGCTTTTAGACTAATGCAGAAAAATCTTTAGGGCAAAATAGTACCCATCCCAGACTTTTAAAGAGGAATTGTGGGTAAAAGTTCAAAATCTGCTTTTTTTTTTTTTTTTTTGCGGTACGCGGGCATCTCACTGTTGTGGTCTCTCCCGTTGCAGAGCACAGGCTCCGGACGCGCAGGCTCAGCGGCCATGGCTCACAGGCCCAGCTGCTCCGCGGCATTGTGGGATCTTCCCAGACCGGGGCATGAACCCGTATCCCCTGCATCGGCAGGCGGACTCCCAACCACTGCACCACCAGGGAAGCCCTGCTCTTTTTTGAAAAATAAATTTATTTACTTTATTTATTTAGTTTTGGCTGTACTGGGTCTTCATCGCTGCATGCAGGCTTTCTCTAGTTGTGGTGAGCGGGGGCTACTCTTCATTGTGGTGTGCGTTCTTCTCATTGTGGTGGCTTCTCTTGTTACGAAGCACAGGCCCTGGAGCGCAAGGGCTTCAGTAGTTGTGGCGTGCGGGCTCAGTGGTTGTGGCTCGCCGGCTCTAGAGCACAGGCTCAGTAGTTGTGGCGCACAGGCTTAGTTGCTCTGTGACATGTGGGATCTTCCTGGACCAGGGCTCGTACCCATGTGCCCTGCATTGGCAGGTGGATTCCTAACCATTGCGCCACCATGGAAGTCCCTGAAATCTGCTTCTTAAGAGGATGATAACGTCACTAGCAATAATGAGGTGTAAACCCTCCCCCCTCGCTTTCTCTATATGTACATCTCTTACTCTTACCTCCATTCTTCCAATCTGGGACCTATGTATCGATTAACTTATTCCCATAACAAACAGACAGGAGGAAGCCAGGATAAGTCATAGGATCATTCTTCACTTAACTGAACAAAACCAAATTGGGCAAAGGCACAAAGGTGAAATTATGTGAATTTTAAGTTCTTGAGCTATTTATAAGCATATGCTGAAGGAGATAAAAAATAAAAAATAAAATGTGAAGACTATAGATTTTTAAGGGCAGCCAGACTTAGAAGGAGCTGTGTTTTAATATTAGAGCTAACTGATTTGATGGATTCAAAAAGCTATTCCTTGGAAGCATATGGAAAGTATATCTCCAGGGAAATATTTCTTTATACAGTCAGACCTTCATATCTGCAAGTTCCACATCTGCAAATTCAACCAACCACAGATCAAAAATGTTTGGAAAAAAATTCCAGAAAGTTCCAAATAGCAAAAGTTGAATTTGCCACATGCTGGCAACTATTTATATGGCATTTACATTGTTTTAGGTATTGTAAGTGATCTAGAGATTATTTAAAGTATACTGGAGGAATTGCATAGGTTATATGCAAACACTACCCTATTTTATATAAAGGACTTTTGCATCTCGGACTTTGGTATTGCAGGGAGATCCTGGAACCAAACTCCCGTGGATACTGAGGAACAACTGTATAGTATATAAAAATTTAGTATAACTGCTCTATAGTTTAGGACTTTTTTAATCTTGCGAAGAGGTGGTGCAAAGAGAGCATTATCTATACCAAGGAAATACTTGGATAGAAAGTAAATGCATCCACCTGCTTTCTTTATGTTAGGGTTGGATGTACCTCTTAAAGCCCTCAAAAAGATACATTTGAAATTTTTAAAAATGTTACTTTATTCATGATTACTCAACATAAGAATTTAGGATTACTTTTAAGAGTTAGTTTAGGCTGGAAATAAAGGTACCTCAAAAAGGAATTAAGTTTCATGGGTATCAGATACATAAGATATTAACAGAAGAGGGTCTTTGAAGTTGATACTCAGCTTAAAAGATTGAAGTCTCTAAAGAAATCCCATGAGGAACAGCATTTGAGTCCAAACACATGGAGCTGGCCTGGTGGAGCAATTCTTATTGAGAACATCCTAAACAACCTGTTGAGAGAGGCAGCCATGTAGAGTGTCCATTATTGAATGGGCTGACCACTGATGGTCACCAAGGAGGAACTCTGGAATGAACAGGACTCCAATGAACAGAACTCTGGAATGAATAGAATGCCAATGAACAGGACCCTGATGCACTCATGTTCCTCACATTTGTTCATGGTTGTGGTCATGGCAGAGGCTGTTCACCCACAAGTTAGTATACATGGAGCAGATGACATAGAGTTAGATGGCTTGCAGCTCTGGATACTTGGTCTGTGCATCAATGAACATTTGAGTGATCATCAAGCAACATGAGATAGAATGTGATCCTTGATAAGGGAGGTCAAAGAACATTAGATCTATAAACTTAAATAAACCATTATATGCTAGAGGGAAGTTTTGTATGGTTAACTTGTGGCTAATATTATCAGTCAACACTTGTTGATTCAGATAGTATACTGAACTTTCTAAGTAGGTAGCATCATTCTAGATTCAAGAATTTCCAGGGCTATTTTGTCCCAATACTTGTTCAACATTTGCTTTAAATACAGTAATTCATTTGTTCTTCTTGTGCCCATTTTTATACATCTGCAAAAGACTGTAACCACAATCTGCCTACCCATGCATACATATGTCAGAGCTGTAACAGTCACCTGGTATATGGATTGCAAATGTCCCAAGATAGATATACCATTTGTTTAGAGAGACATGATGGACTCAGCCTATTCTTACTTTCATCACACAAAAGAAAGTCATGTTTATTGCTTAATATAAGAAGTTGTCCTATCTTTTAGACACCTAAATAATATTGGTACTGTGATGTATGAGATTTCACTGCAATTTTAATAATCACTGTAACCTCATTTAATGTTATTTATCTGTATGAGATATTGTGCTGACAAATCTTCACATTTAAGAGAGGGGCTGAAAGCAATAAGCCTATAATAAAAGTGAAGTGTATTAAAGATGGAAAGCACTATTACCACAGGTAAAATCCTTTGAGGGCACTGAAAGTTTCTCTTATTTATAATTGAGTCCCAGCAGGACAACCCTTCTGTGTACTGATTATCAGAGCAAGCCTAGCTTTGGGGAGCAAAAAATATCACATGCACACTCAGAGGCTGAAATAAGATTCTCCCCTCGTGTGATTTAAGAGCTATTGTCACTCTGTGGAACTCTGAAAATTATTCTATTTGAAAATAATTCAGCTCCTAGATTATGTATTGTCTAAGTTTCCTCTTCCTGCTCTTTACTACTGAGGACATTTATTTATTTATTTATTTTACATCTTTATTGGAGTATAATTGCTTTACAATGGCGTGTTAGTTGCTGCTGTATAACAAAGTGAATCAGCTGTACATATACATATAACCCCATATCTCCTCCCTCTTGCATCTCCCTCCCACCCTGCCTATCCCACCTCTCTAGGTGGACACAAAGCACTGAGCTGATCTCCCTGTGCTATGTGGCTACTTCTCACTAGCTATTTTACATTTGGTAGTGTATATATGTCCATGCCACTTTCTCACTTCATCCCAGCTTACCCTTCCCCCTCCCTCTGTCCTCAGGTCCATTCTCTACATCTGCATCCTTATTCCTGTCCTGCACCTAGGTTCAGGAGAGGAACCTAGGTTCCTGTCCTGAACAGGACTGAGTAATAATGGCTGAGTAATATTCCATTGTATATATGTGCCACATCTTCTTTATCCATTCATCTGTCGATGGACACTTAGGTTGCTTCTATGTCCTGGCTATTGTAAATAGAGCTGCAATGAACATCGTGGTACTGTACTGAGGACATTTAAATGAAACTGTTAGCTGATTTTTTTTTTTTTTTTTTACTGCTTATTCTCCACCTGAAGTTATTATCCTCAATTCATGATATCATACTTATCTGCAAAGCAACCAAATAGGAACATGAATTCAGTGGGGGGTTATAAACAAGAGGAATGGAGGGATTTATAAGGCAGAAAGAGCAAGGAAGAGAGGGTTTCCTGGGGAGACATGGGCACACGTCTGAGTCTTTTCACCTCTAAGTTGCTGATTTAACTTTACCTGAGTTTGAAGTTACTGAGAATTGCTTCTATGTGATGTAATAGTGGCCATGGATAAAGTAAGAAACCCATCTTCTTTTGAATAAGTAACTAGCAAAATTAGCTCCTAGGATGACAGTGTTGTCCATGTTTGAAGTGACTCAAGTTACAACTCAACACCCAACACCTAGCCCAGCAAATGGCTGTTTCTTAATAGACTTTTGTTGAATAG